>NW_007036718.1:0-1789 GCF_000164805.1 Carlito syrichta
GCTCACGTTTAGAAGCCAAACAGAAGACTTAAAACAAAGCCCTTGGGTGTGTATAAGGTGCTGTGTGTGCACTGTGGGGAAGGCTCCACCCACCATGTAGATATAAGGAGAAAAGGTGGGCCACCCTCTTGTCTCCTGGCTAGAACATCCTCGGTGAGAACCACACGCCATGCAGAACCCATTCAGACCTTCCTCGGGACTCTCATGGAATGCACAGAATCATCCCGTCCCCTTTCTCTGCACTCCCCTCCCCCATGAGCTCATGACCACCAAAGTCTGGAAGCTCCAGTCTGCGGCCTCAGGCCATGGTAAGAAGAGGCTACCTGTGAGGACATCACCTCCACACAGCGGGCCCTCCTCCCGGGTCCCCACTGCCGGGCACAAGCCAAACACAGCAGCTGGAAGAGAAGTATTTACCAGGAGGGCGTTTTGGTAAAGGCTCCCAACCACACCGATACCACACTGTACAGGGTCGACCTTAATCACCGTCCATGTGGAATTTTCCTCTTTTTTTCCGATGGAGAAAACATTAATGAGAAACTTTAAAGGCTTGTTAACAATGTCCTTTCATCAATCAAAGGTGCTGTCAGGCCAGGCTCTGCCGTCAATTTGCACCTCGCTGCCCGGCGTCCACTTCCTACTTTCTCGTCCACCGACCCCCCCATTACAGATCCTTGTCGGAGCTGGCCCTGGTGATGAAGGCCAGACGTTCCCCATCTGTCAGCAGCTGGAGCCACGGGGTCCCGAGGATGCTGGACGGCTGCCCTCTGTTGCTTGGAGACATGTCGGTACCTGCAGTTTCTCTGCCTCCCTTCTCCTTCAGGCAGACAGACAGACAGACAGACAGGGGTTGCCTGGCAGGGGTCGCCTGCAGAGCCTGTTTAAATCTCAACGTCTCTCAAACTGATAAGCAAAACTGATGTGAACTTCAGCTTCTAAAAGGCAAACTTTTAACCACACGCCCATGAACGAGAAAAAAACCCATATTGGCCTGAGAGAGGGGAGACTCAAACCCCCTACCAGAGGGCCTCGGACTGTCCCCCATGACCCCACCGCCCTGACAGCAGCAGGAAAACGAGCAGACACGACGCACGAACCCCAAGTGCATCATGGCAGCTGGGGGCTGAGACGAAGGACTGTTTCCTGAGTGGTCTTGTAAGAAAATCCTTTCAGGGCAACAAACTTTTTTCCCCTTGTGTCTCACACAGGGGCAACTCATCACTCCAGAATCTTCTCTACGCTGTCTGAAAGATCTCTGGCAAGCTCTGCAGTGAAATGAACAATTTCACATCAGTTCAGCGTGAGGTCTTGCCCGTTCCAACGGGGGTGAGGTCCGAGCTGGCACCGCTACTCACGGTCGCAGCCAAGCTGGAGCGAGAGGCCAATAAGACAGGGAGGGAGACACGGCCAGTGCGCTTGTGTCCTTCTAGGCCAGGTCAGCGGCTACAATGAAACCTGTGAATGCATTTCTGCAGGGAGGACGTCTCACACTGCTGCGAGAGTCTCAGTGGCAGCCACTCTGGAGACGGCCCACCCTGAAGGGCTCCGGTTGAGTCACACGACCACTCGGGTTTTTAAGCAATCTGTGGTTTTTCCGCAGTTTCGTAGCAAGGAAGACCTGGGATGACACTGTGGTCAACGACTGAAGGAATAAAACGAATGGTGTGTAAACATATCGGAACCGGACTTGCTGGGCTCGGCCAAACAGGACTGGGAATAGCCACGCAGTAGGCAGGGGTGGAGATCACAAGAGGAAGAGGTGTGTGCGGGCTGGAGGAGCCTCACGGCA
>NW_007036719.1:0-2350 GCF_000164805.1 Carlito syrichta
CAGATCCCAGCTCTGTTACTTACTTGTGATTTTGGAAGGGTGACTTAATCTCTCCATAATTCAATTTCTCCACTTGTAAATTGGGGGTGAAATGATGTAAAGTATATAAAGCATTTGAAGGTTTGCTGGATAGGATAATAAGCTCTCTATACAAGTAATGTAACATATATAATATGCTAAGCTTATTATCTAGCATATATATCATATATACATATATATATAAATAAAGCTAAGTTAACATATTGAGTACCTACCTGTCTCTGTGTCAGGTATTCCAGTAATAATCATTTACTGGACAAAGTCTAGTTATTACTGGAATACCTGACAGACAGTAGGTGCTCAATAAATGTTGCCTAAATGGTGAACAAATGCACTGTTTTCATTTAAATCCTTCTCATCCTTCAAGTCCGAAGTGGACTTCTCTTCCTTTGGGAATCCCCCTCAATGGCCCAGGCCCAGACCATCTCTTCCTCTCGCTCTGCATGGCAGTTTATGGAGTATCCCGCTACAGGTCACCTTGGGCTCCCCAGAGCACTTATCACTATCTGACTTGTCACTACCTGTTTTTCATGTTTATTGTGTTCGCTTACCATCTCCCTCAGTAAATGTGAACTCCTCACTGTGGTTTCTCCAGCACCCAGGACAGTGCCTGACAGGTGCTCAAATATTGCTTACTGGACAAATGAATATTTTCTATTGTTGTACTATGTTGTTTTCACCATTAAGCATTTCTCTGTTTATGCTCTATGTCCCAAGCTAGAAACTAAGTTCCTTGAAGATACCTCTCTGGTCATGATTTCAGGATCAGGATGACAGTGAAGATTAAATTAAATTTGCATGTGAAAATGTCTAGCCTAAGTGGGGACCAAAGGGAGACCAAAAACTTTACCTGTACGATGACCACTTGTAAACCTAATCCTGAATTTTACACGACATCTTTAAAAGAAAAAAAGAAAAAGAAAATGTCTGACCCAGAGTTTGGTGTATATAGATGCTCGGTAGAAGCCAGTTACTTGTTCCTCATTCATGCTGTCTTCTATTCTCTTCACAAATATTTGCTTTCCTGGTACAATGAAAAGAACGAAAAGCCAAAGTTCTCAGACAGATACAGCATCTCAGACACCAGCTGAGGGATGTTATCAATGCAGCTCGTTGACATCGCCGTATTTTAAATCCTGCAGTTCTGCAGTAAAGTGGTGGTATTTTTGTCACA
Organism: Carlito syrichta; assembly: GCF_000164805.1. NCBI lineage: Eukaryota > Metazoa > Chordata > Mammalia > Primates > Tarsiidae > Carlito > Carlito syrichta. Next base: position 1,214 of record NW_007036719.1, read on the forward strand.
GCCCACATCCAAGTCCAGATGGAGTGAGGGAGGAATGGAAATGGAGCCCCATAACCCCCAAGAACTCTGAAGATTTCTTCTCCTAAGTGGTGTTGTCCATCTGTTTCTGCAACTTCCTTAGCAACTTGACAAGAAAATCCTTAAATAGTAAGTGCCAGCAGCATTTCAGGCCTTGGTCTGTCTGTGGGTACAAAAGCTGTGACGGTGGCACTTTGTAAACAATGTCACTACTTGAGATGCCCATTGAGCTACTTGCTCTTCGATACACACACACCCTTCCGATTTGTCTCTAAGGGGAGGTCTATACTTGGTCATAACAAGCCAACACTCACAAATCTTGTGTCTGGATGTCTGTTGTTTCTGCAGCCCAGCATCCAGTCCCCACTTTTTGAGTTGGGGTCTCACTGTGTTGTTCAAACTGTAGAGCAGTGGTATGATCATGGCTTACTGCAGCCTCGACCTCCTGGGCTCAGGCAATATGGCAGCCTCAGCTTCCAGAGTAGCTGGTACTACAGGCGTGTGCCGCCACTCCTTGTCGGTGACCTGCACTGACCAGAGGGAGGGTTAGGACCGCACCGGTGAATCAGAGACGGAGAGAAGAAAACTACTCGGAGGCAGCTCTTCTGGGTTCAGCCTGGCCAAGACCGAAGCCCATTTTATTCAAACCTTTTCCAACTTATATACCATTTTCTATACCCTCCAGCAATGTGATAATCACTCACTGGGGGCGTACAAGTTTCGTGCTTTACAAACTATGCATCACAAGACCACCACGAGATCTGCAATTTCCAAGCAAACAATTCAAATTCCATGATGCCTGCCGTGCTTACATCAAGGTCACCGGTGCACAATTTCAATACAAATCGTTCAAAGTGTTTTCCATAATGTTCAATGAATCATTCATATTATACTCTTTGCTCTATACCCTGATTAATACAAAAAACTTTCCTGAGTTAACTCTAGGTTCAATCCAAGTTCACTGATTCCCAATATTTTTAACAATTAATATTATCAACTTAACACTATACTATTAACCTATTACAATTTAACATAACGCCTTATAACTCAGTTAAAACTTATTCTTAAACTACAAAACTTTACTATAATTCATGTTTCATATGTCTAAACTTTAATTTT
>NW_007036720.1:0-1930 GCF_000164805.1 Carlito syrichta
GTCATTGATACAGTTCAGAGGAGGTTGTTGGTAGGAATTAGCTGTTTTCTAGAGCAGCTAAAATTTAACCTGAGCCTTGAAAAATGAAATGAATTGGAACATTTAGAGTTGAAAAAAAGGTGGACCAAGAAAACAACATAAGCAAAGACATCAAAGCAGAAAAACACGAGGAATGAATAGAACTGAACTTTGAGATATGCAGGATGGTGGTGATTTCAATGCCTCCCAGATCATTATGATGTTCAAATGAGATAATAAATGTAAAAAGGTTTTGTGAACTGCATAAAATGATTTGCTGAGATGTGGTGGTGGCAGTAAGTATCATTAAAAGCTTTTGAACATGGAAGTGATCTGCTAAGAACCATCTTTCGGGAGCATTAGTGAAAAGTGTATTAGAGAGGAGGCAGAAAGTGAGAGGGGCCATTCAGAGTTGTCTGGGAAAGAGGGAAAGGAATGGGAAGGATGTTTTGAAAAACCCTCCTGTGGGGTTTATGGTATGGGTTTATGTGTGCTGTCACCAGCCTCTCAGGCATTAGTCTTCAAACCTCACCATCTCTGTCTCATCTCTCCTCCTTATACCCATGATCTAATCTATTGCCACATTCCGTTGACTGGAAGGAACCTTAAAGTCACTCATCTAGTCTTCCTTTCAGGTTTGAATACTTTAAATAACCTTCCCAGTCTCTGTTTCAGTGTCTTCAGTGACAGGGATCTTGTCACTTACTGTGGGAGTCTGTTCTGTCACTGATGAGTTGTTGATGCTTAAAACATCTCTCCTGATACCAAGCTGAAATCTGGCTTCCCACTGCTATCAAGTCCTAGTACTAGGCCCTGCTTGCTCCTTGGCAACTCCCCTGTTCTCAACCTACCTCATGTTTCTCTTTGCTTTTCTTCTCCTTGTTCCAGCTACTAAGGCTGCACAACAAAGTACCCTAAAACTTAGTAGCATAAAACAACTATCTATAACTCTCACAGATTCTGTGGGTCAGGAATTCTGTCAAGGTACAAAGAGGATGGCTTGTCTTTGTTCCACAGTGTCTGGGGCCTCAGAAGACTTGAAGGCTGGAGGTTGGAATTATCTGAGTACTTGTTCACACATGTCTGGCTGATACTAATCTATTGCCACATGGGTTTTCTCTGGAAATCCTGCCCCCTCAAACTCCTAGGGCCAGTGGGAGCCTGCCTGCAGGGTATCCTGGCTATAAGCCCGGTGGACCTGGACATGTATCGGTGGTCTTCTTTCGTCGTCCCCTGTCTCCCGTGAGAATGGTAGGCCAGTGGAGACTGCAGGGGGTTCTCTGCATAGGCTGATTTGGACTTCCTCACAGCATGGTGCTGAGTTCCAAGAACAAGCATCCTGGCAGTGAGACAGCAGGTGGAAACCATCTCACTTTTTGTGGCTTAGCTTCAGCAATCACGCTTGTGCTGCATGCTATTCACCAAAGCAGCCAGAGAGTCCTACCCTGCTTCAAAAGAAGAAAGAATCGACTTTTCCTCTTGATGGGGAATATGAAAGTTCTAAAAGAATATGTGGGACCAGGAATATTGTGGTGATAATGTTTGAAAATACAGTCTGCCACTTTCTAACCCCTCAAGATACATGAGTCCCCAGTCTCCTGTTCTCAACTGTCTTCTCTTCTCTCTGCAGTCTCTTATTTGGTAGTGTCAGCCCCCTCCTAAATCTTTTGTTGTCGTTAGCCACTGGTCCTTGGACAAAAGGCATGCTGATATTGGGAGATGGGTAATGAAGTGAATATAACAGGACGAGGCCAGTAAATTAAGGGAAGTAACACTTGTTAAGCACCTTCAGTGTGCTCTGAGCTTAGTGTTCCATGTGGGCTGTCTCCCCACAAGCATTCAGCAGTCCTGCTCACACTGTCCAAAAGGTTATAACAGCCTCTGTACTGTTAAGGAGGGGTGACTGTCCATA
>NW_007036721.1:0-1776 GCF_000164805.1 Carlito syrichta
GATTCCACGCCCGGCTGATTTTTTGATTTATTGTAGAGATGAGGTCTCGCTGCCCAGGCGGGTCTCGAACCCGCGGGCTCAGGCAATTCACTCACCTCAGCCTCCCAAAGGCGCGGGATTACAGGCTGAGCCACCGAGCCCGGCTATTTTAGTCATTTTTATTGGGACAGTCAGTAAGGAAATCTCTGTCACACTGCTAAAAATGTAATACTAGCATTTATAAGACAGTCTTTCAATAAAATATATTGTTTTATATATGTTCTATAAGGCTAAGTATAACACTACTTAAGATATCATGATAACCTAACATGGTTGACAAACTAGCATTTTATGTACTACTTGATTCATTTTCTTCTCAGTTGAGTCCTTTGGCCTATAACACTGACAATCCTGAAAGCTAAATTAAAAAATCTGGAAAAAGAATAATGAGATATATGACAAAAGAGAGAGAGAACACTTAAAAACAGATTAGTTTTTTTCTCATTTCAGAGCTTAACAATCATACCAAACAATCCATCAGTTTTTGCAGAATAAAATCGTTCAAATTAATTTTTGTAGACATGGTTGAAATATGTTATTAAAAATATTCATCTTTTGTTTTTATTTCTGCATGAAATATGGCAAACACATGGTAAATTTAATAAAAATGGAATGGAAATTGACATTTTAAAATCCTATTTGGAAGTAATAGATTATTGAATATATAAAAATTAGTCTGTATATATGTACTTATTTTTCCATATTTGTATACATTTTTAAAAAGAAATGTGAGAAGCCAGCTATTTAATTTGATATTCCTGAGAAAAGGCATGCGGCAGGAAATACAAAGCAAAACCTAAAACATCCTTTTCCTGGTTTAAATAATACTTAAATCAGACCTATATTTTATGCTATGAAACAAAAATTATCATTGTATGAAACAAGTGCTTAAATTTAATATGTTTCTAAGTGCTTTGCAATTATTTTTATTCTGGTAATTTAAATAAATAATGGGTTAACTTAATAAGAATTATCAAATACTGTGTTACAAATTAATGAGAGTGCAAAGAAATAACTAAAATTCTGATTCACTAAATGTGCTTTGTATATTCTTCTGGTTGCTAGGTTTAACAAGTGCATGTCTTTTTAAAAGTAATTAAGAAAAGAGCTGATATCAAGTCTATGCAAGCAGAGGGGATGCAATCAGATAGATTCTTAATGCTTCATAAAACAATTTTGAACATTTATTATAGATAGGCCATATAGAATTAGACCAACCAAGGGTATATCTGCATAAAAATGTTCATTTCACAGTGCTGTTAATTTAAATAAATCAGTGTTACATATATACCTTTGGTCCTAATTATTCATGGACTCTGTTTTGTGAATTTGCTAACTAACAAAAATTTACTTGTAAACCTCAAATCGATACTGTGTTTTCAGGTTATTTTTCTAACATACTTAGTGTTGGAAAACTTTGAGCCACCTGGTGCACATGTTCCCAGCCTCGGTCCAAAAAGGCCATTCTGTGCTTGGTTCCAGCTCTCCTAAAGAGATGGCAAGTGGGTAACAGAGATGGCAGAGGGCAGTGCAGTGCAAGAAGACCTGGCTCTAGGGACCAGTTGAAGGCCTTGATTAGCATCTTCAGAAGTTAGTTAACACTTCTGAAACTCACTTTTTCTTTTTAAAAATAAAATAAAATTTACCAGAATCAGTTGTCTTGAGGTTTTTAGGATCTAAGATGATAACCGGTGTTAGTTATATATGTATAACACACACACACACACCCACGCGCGC
>NW_007036722.1:0-1630 GCF_000164805.1 Carlito syrichta
AGGGAAACCTAGTTGTGTGCAGGGATTGTTCTGGACGGAATGGTGTGTCCCCCAGATCCATATGTTACTCTAACCTCAAAGATTTCTGTACTTAGAGAGAGGCTCTTTAAGAAGAGAACTAAGGTCAAATAAGGCTGTAAGCGTGGGGCTCAAAATACAATAGGATTGCTGTCATCATTCGAAGAGAAAGAGACACCAGAGATCTTTCTCCACAAACTCACAGAGCAAAGGCCACGAGAGGACATAATGAGAAGGAGGCTGTTTGCCAGCCAGACGAGAGGTCTCACCAGAAACCAGTCCCAAGGCACCTCCATTTGGCTGTCTGGCCTCCAGAACTGTGAAGAAATGGATGTCTGTTTGCTTAAGTGAGAACAAAATGCCACCTGGTCTGTGGCATTTTGCTACATCAGCCTGAGCAAACTAAGCAGCAGTGTAGAGATGAAAGAACAAAGCAATGCATACTCTTTAGGGAAAGTCTATCATTTACTAACATGCACATTGCTTTGTATATAGTGTCTCCGTTTTTCAAAACTCCTGTATGTTACTTTTTATTTTATGAGTGAGAAAATAAAGAAACAGGTTTAGCGGTAGCCTGACCTCAATCACATAACTCATAAAGAGTAGAAGAAAACTTTATACTGATTCCAGTACTTCCAGGGGTGTTCTGAGCTGCCTTGTATATCTTGAGAGCGATCATTCAGATCTCTTCCCAAAGGAACATGCTTGAAAACGATCGTGGCTGAAATATTCACACTTCAGAATCTGACAAGCACTAAAAAATTGGGACTTTTTTTCTTCTTTTCAAAAAGCTGGTTGCAAGCATTGGTCCTTATAACGCTGATGGCAATACATGACCTTCTACATAAAGGAAAAGGAAAATTCTGGAAAGACAGGTTATACTGGAGAGGTTTAAATGTTGTTTAACTTGTTTATTGTTGCCATACGACAGGACTGCTTCGTTATAGTTTAGTGAACCTCCAAAATAATACAGAATTATCCTGACGATTACAATTAATAAGTACTTGTAAAGTTTTCCTGTTAACAAAAAGTCTTATGTTCTTGACCAAAGGAAGGAATGCCAGGATGAACTTTGCTGACTTAGTGGCTTTATATATATGCTTTTAAAACTCTAATTTAGTTTCTGCCTTTATGTGGCATTCTGGATAAATGTTATGAACTAAAATGACTGGGAAAGCAGGCACAAAAAAACAGTTCTAGAGGGACATCAAATATTCCTAAAGCAAAGTCACACTGGGTGTTAAAATGCAAATTTTATGAGTGTTCAGGGCAGATGAATGTTCCAGAAATTGGAGAAAACAGATGGTAAAAACAGTGTATGAGGGATTGCTACACATTGTCTTATAAATAACATCATAAAAGATACTACAGTCTAGGCAGAAGTGAATAACAATGCAAGAATGGTAACTGAAAGAGACCGTGGCTCATGGCCAAGTTGTGAACCTCGAGGAATTGATGAGGAGGAAATATCAATGTTTTGGGCCCATCTTCATCAGGTCTAGACTCTAAAGACACTACGTGACTCCTTTTCAAGATACACCCACTTTATTGAACATCACCTACCTATAGTTTTGACCATCAGTTATCTTGAGTGTTATTTTTCTCCTTAAAG
>NW_007036723.1:0-6715 GCF_000164805.1 Carlito syrichta
GGCAACAGAGTGAGACTCCAACTCAAAAAAAAAAAAAGAAAAAAGACAAGACGAGCATCTACACCCCAGACGTCTACACCTCAGATGTGGGATAGCCCTACTCCAGCCCTCCGAGGACCAGGCAGGACCAGGTGGAATTCCCTGAGAAACAGTAGAGTGTAGAGGATTCTCTGAGAATCCAGGGTAGACTGCAAACTCACTCATTCACCCGTTCAATGCACATTTATGGAGTTCCTTCTGTATGCAGTTGGTGCGGCAGGTGGTGGGATACTGAGATGGAGAACAGAAGGGCACACACCAGCCTCCCCCCAAGTCCTCCACGGAGGCCCTGCCTGGGCCTGCTCTGGGAGCAGGATCCCACTGGGTCTGGAAGGTGAACACACACCCGCCTGCCCCACACCAGGAGCATTTACTCACATCTCCTTAGATTCATTCATTCATTCGCCCATTATCTTAGAACCCCAGTTACATGGTAAGACCCGGAGAGAGAGTGAAAGAGGCAGAAACCCTGTCTGCCCTCATGGAGCTGACAGTCAAGTGGGAAAGATGGAAATTAAATGAATATCTAAATTTTTATTTTATTTTTTCAGTCAGAATCTCACTCTGTTGCCCAGGCTGCAGTGCAGTGGCAGGCTCACGGATACCGTAGACTCGACCTGCTGGGCTCAGGCGATCCTCCAGCCTCAATCTTCCAAGTAGCTGAACTACACACATGCACCACCACGCCAGCTAATGTTTTCATTTATTGTAGAGACAAGGCCTTGCCAAGTTGCCCAGGCTGGTCTGGAACCCGCGGGCTCAGGCAATCCACTTGCCTCAGCCTCCTAAAGTGCTGAGATTATGGGAGTGAGCAACTACACCTGGTCAATATCTAAAAAATTATTATTATTATTATTATTTCTTAAATTGGAATCTCAACTCCATCGCCCAGGCTGGAGTGCAGTGGCATGCTCACAGTCACCCCAGCATCAACATGCTGGGTACTGGTGATCCTTCCGCCTCAGCCTTCCAAGTAGCCGGAACTACAGGCGAATTCTACCACATCCGGCTAATTTTTTTTAAAAAATTTATTGTAGAGACAAGGTCTCACCAAGTTGCCCAGGTTGGTCTCGAACCCTCAGGCTCAGGCAATTCACTCGCGTTGGCCTCCCAAAGTGCTGGGATTACAGGCTGAGCCACCGAGCCCGGACTATTGTTTTATTATTATGATTATGTGGGGCATTGTGTACAGAGGTGAGATGGCCTCCTCCTCAGTCCAGGGAACAACATCAGAATCTGAGGGAGACGTCCTGGGCACACAAAGTGCCCTGCCAGCCAGTATCCTCAGGATCATGACAGCCACCACTCGGGGGTCTCTGATTCATTTCATTTCTCTTCAGGGTAGCTGTGGCAGGGGTGGGGACCGTCAGTATCTCCATTGGTCAGAATTCAAACACAGAGGCACAGAGGGGGCCTCGCCCTGAGAAGCAGCAGGGTTGGTGGTCAGTGGAGACAAGGCTACGCCACGTGATGACACTGGTCCTTGTTGCCTTCAACTCTCCCGGCCTGTCACCACCATCCTCCCTCACCTGCCTGGCTCTGCTTCCTGCCATGCTCAGGTATGCTTGTTATTGTCTGTCTCCCCACCAGAAGGGAAGGCTAAGGCACGCACGCTCATGGGGGAGTCAGCCCCTGCTGGTGGCATCACGGACACAGCTGGAAATAATTTGATTCAGGAAGAAATAAGTGTAGTTGCCCGACATGGTGGCTCACGCCTGTAATCCCAGCACTTCGGGAGGTGGAGGCAAGAGGATTGCTTGAGCCCAGGGGTTTGAGACTAACTTGGGCAACTTGGTGAGACTTCGTCCTGACAATAAATCAAAAAATAAGCCAGACATGGTGATGCATACCTGTAGTTCCAGCTACGTGGAAGGTTGAGGAGGAAGGATCTCCTGAGCCCAACAGGTTGAGGCTGCAGTGGCTGTGAGCGTGCCACTGTACTCTAGCCTACGTGACAGAGTGAGACCCAAGTAAAATAAAATAGAACTTTCTAATAATGATCTGTAAAATCTGCTGCAGATGTTAATATACTTGAGGAACAACTACTATGCAATGACTCTCTCCAAAATATGGCTTCCTACGGCACCCCTCAGCTCACTACCTCGAACCCTGACAGAGGAAGTTTTTGGTTTTTTTTTCAAATACATTATATTTTATTAAAACAAGTGAGTATAGGCAGTCCTATCTTGTACCAGGTTACATGCACTCTCTGACCTTTCTGTTCCTCTCGAGGTGCTTTCGGACAGCAACTGCTTTCTTAATTAAATGGTAGAGATCCTCAGGAAGATCAGGAGCAAGCCCTTTCGACTTAAGGATTCTCAAGATTTTATTGCCTGTCACAAAGCGTACTTGTGCCACACCATGGGAGTCCCTCAGGATCACACCGATCTGTGAGGGAGTCAGGCCCTTCTTGGCCAGTTTGTAAATCTGCTCCTTCACGTTGTCAGACGTCAACTTCAGCCAAGTGGGGACGCTGCGGCGGTAGGGTAGCGCCGATTGGGACAGGCCCTTCCCGGGAGCGTGCATGCGATCCATGATGGCGGCGGTCGGCTGAAGAAAGAGCTGTTTTTTGAGTCAGAGTTTCACTCTGTTGCCCAAGTTGGAGTTCAGTGGCATGCTCACAGTCACTGCAGTCTCGACCTGCTGGGTTCAGGTGATCCTTCCACTTCAGCCTCCCAAGTAGCTGGGACCACAGGTGCATACCACCACACCTGGTTAATTTTTTGATTTATTGTAGAGACTAGGTCTTGTCAACTTGCCCAGGCTGGTCTCAAACAACTTGACTCAGACAATCCTCTCACTTCTGCCTCCCAAAGTGCTGGGATTCAGGCGTGAGCCACTACACCTGACGAGAAGAAGTTTTGCACTCTGTAGAAGAGTTACACCCAAGAGCCTGTTTCTGATTTCTGGGAATTGTCAGTTTTCATAGGGAAATGTCTTGACATGCAGGAGACACTCAATAAATGTTTCTGAAGTGAATAGAGACATATTTTCCATTACGCAGAGAGAGTGAGAAAGAGAGAGATTTCAGAACAGTGCTTGTAGCCATCAAGTCTATTCCTGAAAACATGTTGGACAGCAAATTTTCTGATGTTGAGACCCTACACTATTTTCTTAAAACTTTTCTCGCAGTGGTTGTGAACATGCCATTGCACTCCAGCCTGAGTGACAGAGTGAGACTCTGATTAAAAAACAAAATACAAAAAAAACTTCTCATTTTCTCATTAGTTGGGCGTGGTAGCCTGTGCCTGTAGTTCCAGCTACTTGGAAGGCTGAGGTGGAAGGTTCGCCTAAGCCCAGCAGGTTGGCACTGCGGTGGCTGTGAGCGTGCCTCTGCACTCCAGCCTGGGCAATGGAGTGAAATTCCAACTAAAAAAAAACTTATCTCAAGACTGGCCATCAATAAATCAAAAAACGGCAGGGTGCAGTGGCTCAATCCTGTAATCCCAACACTTTGGGAGGCCGAGGTGAGAGGATTGCCTGAGTCCACGGGTTTGAGACCGGCCTGGGCAACTTGGCAAGATCTTGTCTCTACAATAAATAAAAAAAAATTTGCTGGGCATGGTAGTGGACGCCTATAGTTCTGGTTACTTGGAAGGCTGAGGCGGAAGGATCATCTGAGCCCAGCAGGTCGACGCTGGGGTGGCCATGAGCATGCCACTACACTCCATCCTGGCTGACAGAATAAGACTCCAACTCAAAAAAAAAAAAAAAAAAAAAAACCAGAAGCTGGTGCGGGTGCAGAGAAAAAGGGACGCTTCTACACTTTTGGTGGGATGCAAACTAGTTCAATCTCTATGGAAAACAGTGTGATGATTTTAAAAAGAACTAGAAATTGACCTTTTATACAACCCAGCAATCCCCCTCCTGGAAATATACCCAGAGAAACTCAAATCATTCTACCAAAAAGACACCGGCACATGCATGTTTATTGCCACACTATTCACAACAGCAAAAACATGGAACCAACTCCGCTGCCCCTTGAAAGTGGGCTGGATGAAGAAAATGTGGTACATATACATGATGGAGTATCGTGCAGCCATAAAGAAGAAAAAATTATGGACTTTGCATCAACTTGGATGGATTTGGAGCCCATCATACTCAGTGATCTATCATAGAAACAAGGAGCTGAGAACCACATGTTCCCACTCATAAGTGGGTCCTGAACATTTATCACAATACTGCAAGAGAGGGAACAGCAGCAATGGGACATGCCAAGGGAGGAAGGGAGGGGGTATGTAACCTCACTAAGGTACCGGATCCTAAACCAAGGAAAGTGAGAACCAGTGGAAGGCCTGAACTTCACCTGCACATAGACCACTTATGTACCTAATCCTGACATGTACCCCACCTCTTTAAAATGCATCTTTTTTTTTTTTTTTTGAGTTGGAGTCTCACTCTGTCACCCAGACTGGAGTGCAGTGGCCGCTCCCGGCCACCACAGCCTCGACCTGCTGGGCTCCGGTGATCCTTCCGCCTCAGCCTTCCAAGGAGCTGGAACTACAGGCGTGTGCTACCATGCCCGGCTAATTTTTTTGATTTATTGTAGAGATGAGGTCTCGCCTGCCCAGGCGGGTCTCGAACCCATGGGCCCAGGCAATCGATTCACCTCAGTCTCCCAAAGGCACGGGATTACAGGCTGAGCCACCGAGCCCAGCTTAAAATACATCTTCAAAATAAAATAAAACAATAAAAAAAATTTTTAAAGAAATCTTAACTACGACACATTAATAAACTCTTTTTCTATTTATTTTATTGTATTTTTGTTTTTGTTTTTGTTTTTGAGTTGAAGTCTCACTCTGTCGCTCAGACTGGAGTGCGGTGGCCGCTCCCGGCCACCACAGCGTCGCCTGCTGGGCTCCGGCGATCCTTCCGCCTTAGCCTTCCATTTTATTGTATTTTTGAATCAGGGTCTCTGATTCAAAAACACTCTGATTCAAAAATACTCCAGGCTGGAGTGCAGTGGCACACTCATGGCCACTGCAGCCTCGACCTGCTGGGCTTAGGGATCCTTCCGCGTCAGCCTTCCAAGCAGCTGGAACTACAGGTGTGCGCCACCACACCCAGCTAATTTTTAAATTTATTATAGAGACTAGGTCTCGCCATGTTCCCCAGGCTGGCCTTGAACCCGTGGGTTCAGGCAATCCTCTCACCTCTGCCTCTCAAAATGCTAAAATTTTTTTTTAAATCAGGAAAAAAAAAAAGATTTAAACAATACCTGAGGCTCATGACAGACATATATATACAATTATTTTAGGGATTGTATTACATCTTCTTAAACCATTAAAAGAAAGTCAGAAAGCTTTATTTGCCAATAAGCAACACCATATTATCTCAGTTCAAGTGATATGTAAGTTATTTGAGGGGAAAAGATGGAGACTACCTGATCAGCAAAAGATTGAAATGACTCAACTTCCACGGCCTTGAAGGTAGCTCCTGATTCGCCTCCTCAGGCCAGCCAGGGTGATGAGTGGGAACAGGAATGGATAAAATCTTCACACCTGCTGCCCAGAATCTTGTGAAGCTCTCCGGCATAGTAGAGCCAACAGGAACACTTGGCATCAGCATCAGAAAATTCTATAAACAAAAGTTAAAAAAAAAACTTTTATTAGTCAGATAACAAAACCCAACTTTCCTCATTGAGTTATAAAATAGAGACAGTCCTCATCATTCATGGATTCTGTATTCGCAAATTTGCCTCCTTGCCAAAATGTGTTTGTAACCTCTAAATCTATACTTGCAGCCCCCAAGGCACCCAGCAAAAGCACACATAGGGTCCCATGAAGAGCTAAGTCTTCAGGAAAAGAATGGGTAAGCCAAAATGCACAGTATTTAAATGGCAGACACTTATTTGCACCATTGTTTAATTTATTTATTTGCTTATGTACTTAACTGTTTGTTTATGTATTTATATATATATATATATTTTAGAGACAGCGTCTTGCTTTGGCACCCAGGAGTGCAGTGATGTGATCATAGCTCACTGCAGTCTCAAACTCCTGGGCTCCAGCAACCCTCCTGCCTCAGCCTTCCAAATAGCTGGGACTACAGGCACATACCACTATGCTGGCAAATATTTTTATTTTTGGAGAGATGAGGTCTCACTATGTTGCTTGAGCTGGTCTCGAACACCTGGGTTCAACTAATCCTCCTGTCTCAGCCTCCTGAGTAGCTAGAACTACAGATACCCTCACCACGCTGGGCCTTGTTCTTTTTTTAATCAAAATGTCATGGTGTATATTTGGAGAGTGAAAGTCGTGACTTGAGGAGGTTGTTTATTTTATTTTATTTTTGAGTCGGAGTCTCACTGTGTTGCCCAGCGTGCAGTGGCACGCTCACAACCACTACAGCCTCTACCTGCTGGGCTCAGGTCATCCTTCGGCCTCAGCTTTCCAAGTAGCTGAAACCACAGGCGTGCACCAACACACCCACCTAATTTTTTAATTTATTGTAGAGACGAGGTCTTGCCATGTTGCCCAGGCTGGTCTCGAATCCCTGAACTCAGGCAATCCTCTTATGTCCGCCTCCCAAAATACTAGGATTACAGGTGTAAGCCATGGCACCCGGCTGAGGGGCTTCTTGTATTGTACTTTGAAAAAAAGTAGCAGCTTCAAATTACTTTATTTATTTATTTATTTATTTATTTTTGAGTTGGAGTCTCACTCTGTCGCCCAGA
>NW_007036723.1:6800-13058 GCF_000164805.1 Carlito syrichta
GTCTCGCCAAGTTGCCCAGGTGGGTCTCGAACCCGCGAGCTCAGGCAATCCACTCACCTCGGACTCCCAAAGGCGGGGGATAACAGGCTGAGCCATCGAGCCCGGCTTGCAGTGAACTATTACCTGGGTGACAGAGTGAGGCTTAATCTCTCTCTAAAAAAAAAAAAAGGCAATTGCAGTGGCTCACACCTATAATCCCAGCACTCTGGGAAGCCGAGGTGAGAGGATTGTCTGAGCCCACGAGTTTGAAACCAGCCTGGGCAACCTGGCGAGATCTCATCTCTACAATAAATTAAAAAAAAAAATTAGCTAGGCTTGGTGGCGTGCACCTGTAGTTCCAGTTACTTGGAAGGCTGAATTGGAAGAATCATCTGAGCCCAGTGTGCCAAGGCTGCAGTGGCTGTGAGCATGCCACTACATTCCAGCCTGGGTGACAGAGTGAGACTTCTATTGAAAAAAAAAATTCTTTAAATCGCCTTTGTCATCCTTATAATTCAAGACTCTTTCAAATTGGAACAGGTCACTGTTGGAAGCCGACCACGGAAGCCCACTGAGTGTTAGGGATCAGGAAGGGTCGTTGACCCTGAGACCACTAGGATGCGTTTGGGAGCTATTGGCCCCATTTCCTCCCCCCTTTCTACTCAGCACTAACCAGATTAAGCTCCTGTGAGCTCAAAACATAAAAACTCTGAGACCGGGACAAACACAAGCTAACCTTAGAAGCTCATTGCTACCGTTCTTCCACAAACTGTGGTTTTGGCTTTCACACAACTTATAATTCAAACTCGTGTCACATCTAAGAGCCTTAGTATTGGTCACAGGCTTCTGGGTCTTGATCTTAGGATTTATTGAAGGTGTAAATTGTAGAATATAGTTTTAGAAGACAGCCATTTTGTTGAAAGAATGTGGCTGGGTTACTTGCAGGTAGCCCACTGTGAACTTTGGACTGGGCCACATTCCAAACATTCTAGGATGGGCCACTTTCGTTTGTAAAGTAAATACTTAAGCTTCTATAGAATTGTTTAACTTGGCATAAATCAATCAGTTTAGGATGAAAAAGGTTTATAGGATATGTCAGTCACAGATTAGGTTATCTTTTGTTATGGGATTTTAAGATTATCATATGAAAAGGGTTTAAAGACAATCATTGATTAAGTTTTCATGGATTAAGGTTTCTGGTGGGTGGGGGACGCCCCTCCCACATCTGACCTGTTGTAATTTCCAATTAACACACATTGCTTCTTCACTAGACTGGAGTCCAGTCTCTTTCTTTCTCTCTCTCTCTCTCTCTTTCTCTCTTTCTTCTTTCCCCCAATTGCCAATGCCGTCTCTACCTTTGGGGTACCCTGAACCCAGCTGGAGCTGGTCTCCAGCAGGTCACCATATTAAGTACTGGTGACTTGACTAGTGTATTTAGAATATCATTATATCCGCTCCAAAGAAAAACCCTTATTTTAATTAATTTATTTATTTTGAGTCAGAGGCTCACTCAGTCATCTAGACTAGAGTGCAGTGGCATGCTCACAGCCATTGCAGCCTCAACCCGCTGAACTCAGCCGAATCTTCCAGCTTAGCCTCCAGAGTAGCTGTGACTACTACAGGTGTGCATCACCTCGCCTGGATAATTTTAATATTTTTTTTGTAGAGATGAGGTCTCGCCAGTTGCCCAGGCTGGTCTGGAATTCCTGGGCTCAGGCAATCCTCTCACCTTGGCCTCCTAAAGTGCTGGGATTACAGGTGTGAGCCACCGTGCCAGTCTGAAAAGTCTTTAAGTCTGGAAATCACCAGTCCAGAGTGAAATTCCATAAACTAATATTAAGATACTGAGCATTTTTATTCTAGCTTCATAAAATTGTGAGATGTGTTTCCTCTCGTCGATTCATTCAAATCTCCCAGGTCCTTAATTCTCACTTGCAATTGACATTTTGGGAAAACTGACCCATTGCAGACATTAAGACGCTCTCAGAGCCAGCTTGGTGGCTCAGCCTGTAATCCCGCGCTTTGGGAGGCTGAGGTGAGTGGATTGCCTGAGCCCGTGGGTTCGAGACCCGCCTGGGCAAATTGGTGAGACCTCATCTCTACAATAAATCAAAAAATCAGCCGGGCGTGGTAGCGCGCGCCCGTGGTTCCAGCTACTTGGAAGGCTGAGGCGGAAGGATCGCCAGAACCCAGCAGGTCGAGGCTGCAGTGGCCACAAGCAGCTACTGCACTCCAATCTGGGCGACAGAGTGAGACTCCAACTCAAAGGAAAAAAAAAAGACGTCCTCAGCCTTCTGCCTCCCACTCCTGTGCCTAAGGTGCCACTTGCACAGGGCAGGCTTCCCAAATCCTGTCAAGAGGGAGGGGGCTTGTGTGCCTGTGGTGGGACAGGAGTGGGGATCCGGTACACTTTTGTAGGTTGTGGGGCTACCAGCCTCGGGCTGCTTCCCAAAGCTGTCGTAGGCATCCTGCCACCAGAAACCTACAAATGCATCTGTTTCTTCCCTCAGACCATGTCTGCGTCTTCTGGGTGGGTTTGCTCCCTTGAATGAGATCAAGGCAGTTCCTATTTGTGAATGCTACATTCCAATGGGAAAAAACAGACTTTTTGTTGTTGTTGTTGTTTTTTGAGTTGGAGTCTCACTCTGTTGCCCAGACTGGAGTGCAGTGGCCGCTCCTGGCCACCGCAGCCTCGACCTGCTGGGCTCTGGTGATCCTTCCGCCTCTGCCTTCCAAAGAGCTGGAACTACAGGCGCGCGCTACCACACCCAGCTAATTTTTGATTTATTGTAGAGATGAGGTCTCGCCAAGTTGCCGAGGTGGGTCCCGAACCCACGGGCTCAGGCAATCCACTCACTTCAGCCTCCCAAATCACGGGATTACAGGCTGAGCCACCGAGCCCAGCTTGTTGTTTCTTTTTTTAGTAAGAGCCTCTACTGTCATTCAGGCTGGAGTGCAGTGGCAGGGTCACTGCCACCACAGCCTCGACCTGCTGGGCTCAAGCGATCCTTCTGCCTCAGCTTTCCATGTACCTGGAACTACAGGCATGTGCCACCTCGCCCAGCTAATTTTCTGATTTATTGTAGAGATAAAGTATCACCAAGTTGCCCAGGCTGGTCTTGAACCCTTGGGCTAAGGCATTCCTCTCACCTTGGCCTCCCAAAGTGCTGGAATTATATGTGTGAGCCACCGTGCCTGGCTAAATCGACATTTTTAATTTTCTTTTTAAGAGACTGGGGTGAGGGGGGGCTTCCCTATGTTGCCCAGGCTGGTCTTAACTCCTGGCCTCAAGAGATCCTCTTACCTCGGCTTTCCAAAGTGCTGGGATTACAGGTGTGAGACACTGCACCTGGCATAAATCCACATCAACAAAATGAAACAAGACATATTCAACTTTTAGCATCTATGAATGTTGGGCACTGATGATAGGGGCCCTGCCTCAAGAAACTAACATCTCGTGGGAGAAAGGCAATTGACATGTAGCAGGTGTGAAGGCATCCACACTTTCAATCCAAGTCCCCTCAGATAGCCAGAAACGGCAAACAACGCTGTGAAGGAGAAGCAGAAGGCAAAGGGACGCATACGACAAGGGGACCCTAAGAAAGTGACTGGAATCACCTTGGACAAAGCTCATTGGCAGAGTAGAAGATCAGGGCACCCAGGAAAAGGCCTTGAGGCAAGAGAGTCTGGGCAGATGGAGAAACAGGCAGGGTGGAGGCAGACTAGCAAGACCAGGCTTCCAAGGGCCTGATAGTTCCCCGAGCAATTTTCTTTTCTTTTCTTTTTTTTTTTTTTTTTGAGTTAGAGTCTCACTCTGTCGCCCAGACTGGAGTGCAGTGGCCGCTCCTGGCCACCGCATCCTCCACCTGCTGGGCTCCGGTGATCCTTCCGCCTCAGCCTTCCAAGTAGCTGGAACTACAGCCGCGCGCTACCACACCTGGCTAATTTTTTGGTTTATTGTAGAAATGAGGTCTCACCAAGTTGCCCAGGCGGGTCTCGAACCCGCGGGCTCAGCTAATCCACTCACCTCAGCCTCCCAAGGTGCGGGATTACAGGCTGAGCCATCGAGCCTGACTTGCTTTTTCTTTTTAAGTCAGGGTCTCACTCTGTCACCCAGGCTGTAGTGCAGTGGCTCAATCACTGCTCACCACAGCCTTCACTTCCTGGGCTCAGGTGATCCTTTCGCCTGAGCCTTCCAAGTAGCTGGAATTACAGGCATGCGCCACCCATATCCGTCTAATTTTTTGATTTATTGTAGAGATGAGGTCTCACCAAGTTGCCCAGGCTGGTCTGGAACCCACGGGCTCAGGTAATCCTCTCACCTAGGCCTCCCAAAGCGCTGGGATTATAGGCATTGGCCGCCACGCCCAAACCTAAATTACATTTTGAAAGGATTGACACTGGTTGCTGTGATGATTGGTTTAAAGGTGGAGACCACTTGGATGGTCCTGGGAGTGTCCTTGGGAAGCAATAACCCTTGAAGTGTGAAGGGAAAGAGATAGATGCAAAACACAAGTCAAGTGTGGTGGCTCACGTCTGTAATTCCAGCACTTTGGGAGGCGGAGGCATAGGATTGCCAAGCCCAGGGGTTTGAGACCAGTCTGAGCAACATGGTGAGACCCTCGTCTCTACGATAAATTTTAAAATCAGTTGGGCATGGTGGTGCATGCCTGTGGTTCCAGCTACTTGGAAGGCTGAGGCAGAAGGATTGCCTGAGCCCTGAGCCCAGCAGGTCGAAGCTGCAGTGGTCATGAGTGTGCCATTGTACTCCAGCCTGGGTGAGAGGGGGACTCCAACTAAAAAACAAAACAAAACCCACACAGGAGGGCCAGGAGGAATAGTGTCTGCACTTGGGCAGGGAGAGGGGACTGAGGCTGAAGCACTGTGGGCTTGTCAGGGGGTTATAAGGAGGCAGAGCAGTCATGGACTTGGGGACTGTTTTACGGACTTGGGCCTCTCGGAAAAGCCAAGAAGGCTCTTATCCTCCAATGCACTTTATATCTGCACACACGAGGGGCATGCATCCCCTGATTCCTGAAACCCACCCAAGTTGTTTTCCCACTCCTAAAATCCCATCTTGCTGTATTACTGTGAGTCCTGTGTGTGATATGCCCAGCCCAGAAGTCTGAGTCTTCCACCTGGATGAAATTGCTACGTTGTAGCAAATACAATACTGGGTTCAAGGCCAGACACTGTGCTGAGCACTTACAGCTATCCCTCCAGCTTGTCCTCACAATAACCTTCTAAGACAATGCTATCAACAGCACCCTTGTGATGAAGGCATGGTGGTCATATTCTATATTCACCATGCACGATTTCAGTATTCCTTGTACGATTCTGTGGTTTTCAGTAAATTCACAGAGTGTGCAACCAATGTCTCCATCTAATCCCAGAACACTAAGAGAAACATTATTCCGTTAGCAGTCACCCCCAGCCCCTGGCAGCAACTAATTTACTTTCTGTCTATGAATTCGTTTGTTCTGGTCCTTTCTTTTTTTCATTCTTTTTTTTTTTTTTAGTTGGAGTCTGACTCTGTCGCCCAGACTGAAGTGCAGTAGCCGCTCCTGGCCACCGCAGCCTCGACCTGCTGGGCTCCGGCGATCCTTCCGCCTCAGCCTTCCGAGTAGCTGGAACTACAGGCGCACGTTACCACGCCCGGCTAATTTTTGATTTATTGTAGAGATGAGGTCTCGCCAGGTTGCCCAGGCGGGTCTCGAACCGCGGGCTCAGGCAATTCACTCACCTCAGCCTCCCAAAGGTGCGCGATTACAGGCTGAGCCACCGAACCCGGCTTGTTCTGGTCATTTCATGTCAATGGAATCATATAATATGTGACCTTTTGACCTGGCTTCTTCACTTAATGTTTTCTTTTCTTTTTTTTTTTTTTTGAGTCAGAGTCTCACTCTGTCGCCCAGGCTGGAGTGTAGTATCATGCTCACAGCTACCGCAGCCTCAACCTGCTGGGCTCAGGGCTCAGGTGATCCTTCTGCCTCAGCCTTACAAGTAACTGGAGCTACAAGCATGCACCATCACACCTGGCTAATTTTTCTTGATTTATTGTAGAGATGAGGTTTTACCAAGTTGCCCAGCCTGTTCTCGAACCTGTCGACTCAGGCAATTCCCTCACCTCGGCTTCCCAAAATGCTGGGATTACAGGCTTGAACCACTGTACCTGGCCTGATTTCATGATTTTTTAAAAAATGTTTTTGAGCCGGGCTCGGTGGCTCAGTTGTAATCCCGCGCCTTTGGGAGGCTGAGGTGAGTGGATTGCCTGAGCCC
>NW_007036723.1:13573-19110 GCF_000164805.1 Carlito syrichta
TCACCTGGGAGTTTCTAAAAATTTGCAGAATCCCAGGCCCTTGTCCAGACCTCCTGAATTAGAACTTATATTTCAATAAGAACCTTTGGTTGATTATTGTGCATATTAAAATTGAGAAGTTGTTCTAAAGAGATAGTATAATTTAATGCTAAATGACATATGAGAGAACTACAGTAGCCTCTGCACTCCAGTCTGGGTGACAGAGTGAGACTCCAACTCAATAAACAAACAAACAAACAAATAAATAAATAAATAAAAATAAAAAATGTTTTTGAAGCCGGGCTTGCCGGCTCAGCCTGTAATCCCAGCACTTTGGGAGGCCTAGGTGAGTGGATTGCCTGAACATATGTGTTTGAGACTGGCCCGGGCAACGTGGTAAGACCTTGTCTCTACAATAAACAAAAAATTAGCTGGCATGGTAGTGCGCATCTGTAGTTCCAGCTACTTGGAAGGCTGAGGTGCAAGGATCGGGGGAGCCCAGCAGATCAATGCTGGGGTGGCCGTCAGCATGCCACTGCACTCCGATCTGGGCGAGGGAGTGATACTCCGACACACACACACACAAAATGTTTTTGAGTTGGTTTCTCCCTGTGTAGCCCAGGGTGAGGTGCAGTGGCGAAATCATGGCTCACAGCATCCTCGACCTCCTGGGCTCAGGCAATCCTTCCTTCTGCCTCAGCCTCCGGAGTAGCTGGGATGATATGTGCACACCATGTCCAGCTAATTTTTAAAATTTTTTTGCAGAGACAAGATCTCGCTATGTTGTTCAAGCTGGTCTTGAACCTCTGGGCTCTGGCAATCCTCCTGCCTTGACCTCCCAAAGTGCTAGGATTATTGGCATGAGCCAACAAGCCCTACCTAAATGTAAAGACATTTAAAATTAAAAAGGAGGCTGGCACAGTGGCTCACGCCTACAATCCCAGCACTTTGGGAGGCCCAGGTGAGAGCACTGCCTGAGCCCATGGGTTCGAGACCAGCCTGGGCAACTTGGTGAGACACCGTCTCTACAATCAATCAAAAAATTAGCTGGGCGTGGTGAAGTGTGCCTGTAGTTCCAGCTACTTGGCAGACTGAGGCGGAAGGATCGCCTGAGCCCAGCGGATCGAGGCTGTGGTGGTTGTGAGTGTGCCACTGCCCTCCAGCCTGGGCGACAGTGAGACTCATACTAAAAAAAAAAAAAAAAAATTAAAAAGGGCCAAGCACAGTGGCTCACACCTGTAATCCAGCACTTTGGAAGGCCAAGGCAGTAAGATTGCTTGAGCTCAGGAGTTCAAGACTAGCCTGGGCAAGATAGTGAGACATCCTTGTTTCTGCAAAAAAAAAAAAAAAATTATTCAGGCATGGTAGCGTGCATCTGTAGTCCCAGCAACTCCAGAGGCTGAGGCAGAAGGACCAGGTAAGGCTAGGAGGTTGAGGCTCTGGTAATCTGAAATCGTGCCACTACACTCCAGTCTGGGTGACAGAGTGAGACCCCAACTAAATAAAAAAAAAAAAGATAAGCAACTAAAAATCATTCAGGGAAACATTCCATGTGCAATGCGTATGTCCCGTCCCTGCCTCCTCTCCTTCCCTGGGTGTTTGTCTTTTTAACCATGGTCAATCTGCTGGGTGAAAAAGACCATCTTAGGTTCAATTTGGATTTCTTTGTTATTGACTCTGTTGAGCATGTTTTCATTTTTTTTTTTTTTTGAGTTGGAGTCTCACTCTGTTGCCCAGACTGGAGTGCAGTGGTTGGGAGCGCCCAGCCTCAACCTGCTGGGCTCCAGCGATCCTTCCACCTCAGCCTTCCAAGTAGCTGGAACTACAGGCGCGCGCTACCACACCTGGCTAATTTTTTTATTTATTGTAGAGATGAGGTCTCGCCAAGTTGCCCAGGCGGCTCTCAAACCGGCGGGCTCAGGCAATCCACTCACCTCAGCCTCCCAAAGGCGCGGGATTACAGGCTGAGCCACCGAGCCCTGCTGAGCATGTTTTCATTTGGTCACTATGTGTACCTGTCTTTAGGACCACATTGATGACTATAAGCTCACACCAGGAGCGGTGGCTTATGCCTGTAATCCCAGCACTTTGGGAGGTGGTGGCAGAGGCGAGAGGATTTCCTGAGTCCAGGGGTTTGAGATCAGCCTGGGAGACCTCATCTCTACAATAAATCAAAACATTAGCCTGGTGTGGTGGCACAAGCCTGTGTTTCCAGCTGCTTGGATGGCTGAGGTGGAAGGGTCATCTGAGTCCAGCAGGTTGAGGCTGCAGTGGCCATGCTTGTGCCACTGCATTCCAGCCTGGGTGACAGAGTGAGACTCTGACTAAAAAAAAAAAAATCCGTAAACTCAAATTCATTGAGGTTTTAACGATGTCACTCTATACCAAATACCTTAATTTTTACTTTTTGAACAGAGTCTTGGTATATTACTCAGGCTGGAGTACAGTGGAGCAATCATTGCTCACTGCAGTCTTGACCTCTTGGGCTCAAGTGATCCTACCACCTCCGTCTCAAAAATAGCTGGTACTACAGGCATGTACCATCATGTCTGGTTAATTTTTTTTTTTTTTTGGAGTTGGAGTCTCACTCGATCGCCTACACTGGAGTGCAGTGGGCGCTCCCAGCCACTGCAGCCTCGACCTGCTGGACTCCGGCGATCCTTCCGCCTCAGCCTTCCAAGTAGCTGGAATTATAGGCATGCGCTACCACGCCCGGCTGATTTTTTGATTTATTGTAGAGATGAGGTCTCACTGCCCAGGCGGGTCTCGAACCCACGGGCTCAGGCAATCCACTCACCTCAGCCTCCCAAAGGCGCGGGATTACAGGCTGAGCCACCGAGCCCGGCTTGGTTAATTTTTAAAAAGTTTTTTTGTAGAGTCTTTTTAGGTCTTGCTATGTTACCCAGGCTAGTCTCAAACTCCTGGCCTCAAGTGATCCTCCCACCTCAGCCTCCCAAAGTGCTGGGATTATAGGTATGATCCACCAAGCCTGACCCTAGACAAAATACTTTTTAAAAGCTATAATATGCTCTTGGTACTGGTACAAAAATAGACACATTGGCCAATGGAGCAGGACAGAGAATCCGGAAATAAAACCACAGACCTTCAACCAACACTTCGAAAAGCCGACAAAAACAAACATTGGAGAGAAGAAACCATATTTAGCAAATGGTGCTGGAAAACTGGCTAACCACCTGCCGAAAAATGAAACTAGACTCCTACCTATCACCATATACAAAAATTAACTCAAAATGGATCAAGGACTTGAATGTGATACCTCAAACTATAAGAATCCTAGATGAAAACACAGAGAACACCCTCGTAGACATCAGAGTAGGCAACGAATGTATGGCCGAGTCCTCAAAAACAAATGCAGCAAAATCTAAACTTGACAGGTGGGATCTTATCAAGCTAAAAAGTTTTTGCATAGCAAAAGAAACTATCAAGAGAGTCAAGAGGCAATCTACACAATGGGTAAAAATATTGGCAAGTTATGTATCTGACAAAGGCCTAACATCCAGGGTCTATAAGAAACTCATGAGCCAGGTTTGGTGGCTCAGCCTGTAACCCCGCGCCTTGGGAGGCTGAGGTGAGTGGATTGCCTGAGTCCATGGGTTCGAGACCTGCCTGGGCAATTGGTGAGACCACATCTCTACAATTAAAAAAAAAAGAAAAAAAAGCCGGGCGTGGTAGCGTGTGCCTGTAGTTCCAGCTACTTGGAAGGCTGAGGCGGAAGGCTCGCCGGAGCCCAGCAGGTCGAGGCTGTGGTGGGAGTGGCCACTGCACCCAAGTCTGGGCAACAGAATGAGACTCCAACTCAAAAAAAAAAAAAAAACTAGGCAGAGGACACTAACAGACACTTCTCTTTTTTTCGAGTCAAAGTTTCATGCTGTTTTCCAGGCTGGAATGCAGTGGTGTGCTCATGGCCACTACAGCCTCGACCTGCTGAGCTCAAGTGATCCTCCTTGGCTTTCCAAGTTGCTGGAACCACAGGCATGCACCACCATGCCCAGCTGTTTTGTTTTTTTTTTAAATTGTAGAGACAAGGTCTTGCCATGTTGCTCAGGCTGGTCTCGAACCCCTGAACTTAGGTAATTCTCTCACCTCCACTTCCCAAACTGCTGGGATTTAGGCATGAACCACCGTGCCCAGCAAACAGACACTTCTCAAAGGAAGACATACAAGCAGACAACAGACATGAAGACATTCTCAGCTTCACTAATCATCAGAGAAATGCAAATCAAAACTATAATGAGATATCACCTCACACCAGTCAGGATGGCTATCATTAAAAAGGCAAAAACAACAGGTGTTGGCAAGGCTGTGGAGAAAAGGGAATGCTTCTACACTGTTCATGGAAAGGTCAGCTAGTTCAACCTTTGTGGAAAGCAGTGTGGCATTTTTACAAAAACTAAAAACCGAGCTACCACACAATTCAGCAATTCCATTTCTGAGAATGTACTCAAAGGAGCATAAATCACTCTACCAAAAAGATACCTGCACACATATCTCCATAGCAGCACTAGTCACAATAGTAAAAACATGGAACCAGCTGGGTGTAGTGGCTCATGCCCGTAATCCCAGCAGTTTGGGAGGCTGAGGCGAGAGGTTTGCCTGAGTCCAGGAGGTCAAGACCAGTCTGGGCTACACGGCAAGATTTCATCTCTGCAATTAAAAATAAAAAAATTAGGAGTTGGGCTCGGTGGCTCAGCCTGTAATCCCACGCCTTTGGGAGGCTGAGGTGAGTGGATTGCCTGAGCCTGAGGGTTCAAGACCCGTCTGGGCAACTTGGCAAGACCTTACTTCTACAATAAATCAAAAATTGGCCGGGCGTGGTAGCGCACGCCTGTAGTTCCAGCTACTTGGAAGGCTGAGGCGGAAGGATCGCCGGAGCCCAGCAGGTCGAGGTTGTGGTGGCTGGGAGTGGCCACTGCACTCCAGTCTGGGCGATAGATTGAGACTCCAACTCAAAAAAAAAAAAAAAAATTAGCTAGACATGATGATAAGTGCCTATAGTCCCAGCTACTAGGGAGGCTAAGGTGGAAGGATCACCTGAACCCAGGAGGTCGAGCCTGCTGTGGGCTGTGATTGTGCCACTGTACTCCAGTCTGGGCAACAGAGTGAAACTTCACCTCAAAACAAAAACAAAAACGAACAAGAAAACCTCCACCTCATTTGGCCAGGCACAGTGGCTCACGGCTGTAATCCCAGCACTTTGGTAGTCCAAGGAGAGTGGATTGCCTGGGTGCAGGGGTTGGAGACCAGCCTGGGCAACACGGGCAGACCTCTTCTCCATAATATATAAAAGAAATTCACCAGGCATGGTGGAGTGCACCTGTAGTTCAAGCTACTTGGAAGGCTGAAGCAGAAGGATTGCTTGAGCCCAGCAGGTCGAGACTTCGGTGACCGTGAGCGTCCAATGCACTCGTTTGGGTGACAGAGTGAGACTCCAACTCAGAAAAAAAAAAAACATGGAACCAACTGAGATGCCCATTGAAAGTGAACTGAGCCGGGCTCGGTGGCTCAGCCTGTAATCCCGTGCCTTTGGGAGGCTGAGG
>NW_007036723.1:19480-21928 GCF_000164805.1 Carlito syrichta
CTGCACTCCAGTCTGGGCGACAGAGTGAGACTCCAACTCAAAAAAAAAAAAGAAAGTGAACTGAATAAAGAAAATGTGGTAATATACAAGATAGACTACCATGCTGCCATAAAGAACAAATCAGCCTGGCACAGTGGCTCAGCCTGTATCCCAGCACTTTGGGAGGCCGAGGCAAGAGGCTTGCCTGAGGCTGGGGGTTCAAAACCAGCCTGTGCAACTTGGTGAGATCTCATCTCTACAGCTGAGGCAGAAGGATCGCCTGATCCCAGCAGGTTGAGGATGCGGTGGCTGTGAACATGCCACTGCATTCCAGCCTGGGTGACAAGAGTGAGACTCCAACTCGAAAGAAAAAAAAAAGAGCAAATCATGTCTTTTATAGCAACATGGATGGAGCTAAAGTCCATCATTCTGAACTATCACAGAAACAACAAACTGAATATCGCTGGTGCTCACTCATAAGTGGGCCCTAAACTTGGGGCACGTGAGTACAAAGGTGGGAACAACAAATGCTGGGCACTGCTAAAGGAGGGAGGGAGGGAGGAAGAATAACGACTCCCAACCACACACTGGGTACCAGGTCCACTACCGGGGTGAGAGGGACCACTAGAAGCCCAAACCTCACCTGCATATAATATACTTATGTAGCAAATCTTCATACGGACCCCAAACGCTAAAAACAGTCAAACAAATAAAAGCAATTCCTTGCTCCTTGGAGAGGACTGAACCTCAACACTTTTTTTTTTTCTGAGTTGGAGTCTCACTCTGTCGCCCAGACTGGAGTGCAGTGGTATGCTCATGGCCACCTCAGCCTCTACCCACTTGGCTTAGGCGATCCTTCCACCTCAGCCTTCCAAGTAACTGGAACTACAGGCACATGCCATCACGCCTGGTTAATTTTTTGATTTATCGTAGAGATGAGGTCTCGCCAAGTTGTCCAGGCTGGTCTTGAACCCGTGGGTTGAGGCAATCCTCTCACCTCAGCCTCCCAAAGTACTGGATCATAGACGTGAGTCACTGTGTCTGGCCTAGTGCTGTCCACTTTAAACTCAGAGAGGATGAAACTACTTTTTTTTTTGAGTCAAGGTCTCACTCTGTTGCCCAGGCTGCAGTGCAGTGGCATGATCACAGCTCACCACAGCCTCGATCTCCAGGCTCAGGCGATCCTCCTGCTTCAGCCTTCTGAGTACCCAGAAATACAGACAGAGGTCTCCAGGTCCAGCTAATTTTAAAAAAATTTTTGTAGAGATAAGGTCTTGCTATGTTGCCCAGGCTGGTCTCAAACTCCTGGGCTCAAGCAATCCTTCTGCCTAGGCCTCCCAAAGTGCTGGGTTTATAGGCTTGAGCCACTGTGCCAGGCTGAGGCTTTTTTAAATGTCCAGGATAGCTGGAGGGAGGTGCAGTTGTAGGAGGCCAGGACGGGACCCCACTTCAGACCAGACAGAATCTTTTTTTTTTGAGTTGGAGTCTCCCTCTGCTGCCCAGGCTGGAGTGCAGTGGCACACTCATGGCCACCGCAGCCTCAACCTGCTGGACTCAGGCGATTCCTTCACCTCAGTCTTCCAAGTAGGTGGAACTACAGGGGTGCGTTACCACGCCCGGCTCATTTTTGATTTATTGTAGAGACGAGGTCTTGCCAAGTTGCCTGGGCTGGTCTCGAACCCCCAGGCTCAGGCAATTCACTCGGCCTCCCAAAGTGCTGGGATTCCAGTCTGAGTCACTGAGCCTGGCCCAGACAGAATCTTAACTTCAAATCCTAGTTCCGTCACTTACTCATTGTGTGCACTTACTCTGCACAGGATGCTCAAAGCAGCTGACTTTTTCCATGTAGATTTGAATCATTGCAATTAAAACATGGCAAAGTCTCACTTGTTTGGTCTTAAAGTTAAATAATGCAAATTCCTTACATCCCCATGTTAATTTTTTTTTTTTTGAGTTGGAGTCTCACTCTGTCGTCCAGACTGGAGTGCAGTGGCCGCTCCTGGCCACCGCAGCCTCGACCTGCTGGACTCCGGCGATCCTTCCGCCTCAGCCTTCCGAGTAGCCGGAATTACAGACACGCGCTACCATGCCCAGCTGATTTTCTGATTTATTGTAGAGATGAGGTCTTGCTGCCCAGGCGGGTCTCGAACCCGCGGGCTCAGGCAATCCACTCACCTCAGCCTCCCAAAGGCGCGGGATTACAGGCTGAGCCACCGAGCCCGGTTTCCCCATGTTAATTTGTCAGGGATCCTATAACCTCGAGGTAGGCAAGACCAAGTGGCTCTGTAGTACACTGGCATTACTTGGCAACTCCACCCGATCTGGTTAATAGAAATACCCACCCTTCCAACCTTGGCAACTTGGTGCTTACTCTACCATAAATCAAAAATTAGCTGGAGCGCCGGGCTCGGTGGCTCAACCTGTAATCCTGCGCCTTTGGGAGGCTGAGATGAGTGAATTGCCTGAGCC
>NW_007036723.1:21948-25916 GCF_000164805.1 Carlito syrichta
CCACTGCACTCCAGTCTGGGCGACAGAGTGAGACTCCAACTCAAAAAAAATAATAGTAATTTATTTATTTATTTGTTTATTTTTGAGTTGGAGTCTCACTCTTGTCACCCAGGCTGGAGTGCAATGGCACGTTCACAGCCACTGAGCCGTGACCTGCTGGGCTCAGGTGATGCTCCTGCCTCAGCCTTCCAAGTAGCTGGAACTAGAGATGCACACCACCACGCCCGACTAGTTTTTTTGGGGTTTTTTTGTTATTTATTGTAGAGATGAGTTTTCTTTTTTTTTTTATTTTTTGAGTTGGAGTCTCACTCTGGCCCAGACTGGAGTGCAGTGGCACACTCCTGGCCACTGCAGCCTCTACCTACTGGGCTCTGGTGATCCTTCTGCCTCAGCCTTCCAAGTAGCTGGAACTACAGGCACACACTACCATGCCCGGCTAATTTTTGATTTATTGTAGAGATGAGGTCTCGCCAAGTTGCCCAGGCGGGTCTCGAACCTGTGGGCTCAGGCAATCCACTCACCTCAGCCTCCCAAGCTGTGGGATTACAGGCTGAGCCACCGAGCCCGGCTGAGATAAGTTTTCAACAAGTTGCCCAGACTGGTCTTGAACCCCCAAGTTCAGGCCATTATCTCACCTTGGCCTTCCAAAGTGCTGGGATTACAGGCTGAGCCACCATGCCCAGCCACACTTTTCTTTTTTAAATAACAGCTTTGGCCGGGCTCCATGGCTCAGCCTATAATCCCAGCACTTTGGAAGACCGAGGTGAGTGGATTGCCTGAGCCCGCGTGTTCGAGACCAGCCCGGACAACTTGGTGAGAACTCGTCTCTACAATAAATCAAAAATTAGCCAGGCATAGTAGCGTGCTCCTGTAGTTCCAGCTACTTGGAAGGCTGAGGAGGAAGGATCGTCAGAGCCCAGCATGTCAAGGTTGTGGTGGCTGGGATCGTGCCACTACACTCCAGTCTGGGCGACAGAGTGAGACTCCAACTCAAAAAATAATAAATAAATAAATAACAGCTTTACCAGACTAGGCAACAAAGTGAGACATTATCTCAATAACAACAACAAAAAATTTACCTGGGCATGGTGACATGTGCCTGTAGTCGGGAGACTGAGGCGGGAGGATTGCCTGAGCCCAGGAGGTGAGCCATGATCATGCCACTGCACTCCATCCTGGGCGACAGAGTGAGACCCCGACTCTTATGTAAATACATAACAAGTTTATCGAAATATAATTCACATACCACACAATTCACCTGTCTCGAATGTAAAATTCAATGCTTTTAGCATATTCAGAGTTGTGCAACCATAAGCACAGTGAATTTTAGGACATTTTCATTTCTTCCCCCAAATCCATCAGCGGCCGTTCCCCGGGCTCCTCTCAATCCCTGGCAGCCACTGTGCTCTTTTCTTTCTATGGATTTGCCTGTTTCTGGACATTCCCTTTAAATTAAGTCTGCCACATCCGTCCTTGCGTGTCTGACTTCGCGCACCCGGTGTCACGTTAGGGGTTTGTCCACATTGCAGCAGATCATGCTTCACTTCCTTTATGGCTGGGTGACTTCCATCGTAAGGATGGACTGCTTCCACTGACCTGTTCATTTCTTGGTGGGCGTTTGAGTTGCGTCCAGAGTTGACGTCTTGAAACCTCCTCTTACTGAACCAGTTCTTTGGCCATCAGCCTCTTGCTGCCTTCACTTCTTCATCTGTAAAATGGGTGGAGCAGTAGCACCTCACCTAGGCAGGGCTGGCCCTCATATTCACAGTGCCCTTGTGCAAGGCAGAGGCGCCTCTCTGTCTCATTCCACGGCAGCTGAGCAGGTGAAGCCTTTGGTGTCAGAAGCAAGCCTGGCTAGGGGTACTTCCTGGGCTGGGTTGCAGCCCCTGTCCTCACTTTTAAAACTGTAGTTTTCTGGGGTTTTTTTGAGTTGGAGTCTCACTCTGTCACCCAGGCTGAAGGGCAATAGCATGCCTCGAGCTGCTGGGCTCAGGCGATCTTTCCACCTCAGCCTTCCAAGTAGCTAGAACTATAGGCACACGCCACCATGCCTGGCAAATGTTTTTTTTTTAATTTATTGTAGAGATGAGGTCTCGCCAAGTTGGCTAGGCTGGTCTCGAACCCGCAGGCTTAGGCAATCCTCTCACCTCCACCTCCCAAAGTGCTGGGATTATAGGTGTGAGCTACCGTGCCCAGCCAAAATGTAGTTTTTAATTTTAGTTTTATAATGTTCATTCAAAGTACCATTTTCCAAAGTTCTACCTTTTGGCTATCGTCAATTGCAAATAGTGCTGCTATGAATATAGGGTACCGAGTTTTTAGTACCTTTTTTTTTTGGAGTGCAGTGGCATGCTCACAGCCCCTGCAGCCTTGACCTGCTGTGTTCAGGCAATTCTTCCACCTCAGCCTTCCAAGTAGCTGGAACTACAGTCACATACCACAACACCTGGCTAATTTTTTTTATATATTGTAGCAACAAAGTCTCACCAAGTTGCCCAGGCTGGTCTTGAGCCTATGGGCTCAGGCAATCCTATTTCCCCTGCCTCCCAAAGTGCTGGGATTACAGGTGTAAGCCACCGTGTTTGGCAAGTATGACTTTTATTAATATTCTTTTGTCACCGTATATGAAGCCAGACTGCCTGGGTCCAAATTGGCCTCCTTCTCTTTTACCAGCTGTGTGACCTTGAGCTACTTCCTGTTAATCTCACGATTGCGCCTCAGTTAACTCATCCATAAAATGGGGATAATAATAGCACCTGCCTTCTAGGGTTGTTGTGAGCATTAAATGAGTTGACATGCGTGATGTCCTTTACAAAGTCCCTCGTTCATAGTAGGTGTTTTTTTTTTTTTGAGTTGGAGTCTCACTCTGTCGCCCAGACTTGAGTGCAGTGGCCGCTCCGGCCACCGCATCCTCCACCTGCTGGGCTCCGGAGATCCTTCCGCCTCAGCCTTCCGAGTAGCCGGAATTACAGGGATGCGCTACCACGCCCGGCTGATTTTTTTGATTTATTATAGAGATGAGGTCTCGCTGCCCAGGCGGGTCTCGCGGGATTACAGGCTGAGCCACCGAGCCTGGCTAAGTAAGTGTTTTTATCTTCCAAATTAACACAATTGGAAATATCCCATGGTTTCACAGTTGTTGTTTTTTTTTGAGTTGGAGTCTCACTCGTCGCCCAGACTGGAGTGCCGTGGCCGCTCCCGGCCACCGCAGCCTCGACCTGCTGGGCTCCGGCGATCCTTCCGCCTCAGCCTTCCGAGTAGCTGGAACTACAGGCGCGCTTTAACACGCCTGGCTGATTTTTGATTTATTGTAGAGATGAGGTCTCTCCAAGTTGCCCAGGTGAGTCTTGAACCCACGGGCTCAGGCAATTCATTCAACCCGTCCATCACCTGCATAATTCATTCCTTGTGTTAAATTCTACAATTTGAAAATATTTCAATACTTTGACTTTTCCAAGTTAAACACTTACTGATGAATGCACTAAGGAATTTTTCTTTTATCCTGTCTCTTTCCTCTTTTGTTTTCCCCTCATCTGTTTCAGTCCTTTCAACATCTAAACTTCTGGGTCAATCTTTGTATGCCCTGGTTCTATCACTTCCACTCTCTGTGAACTTGAACAAGTTACCTTCTAGAACCGGTTTCCTCAAGTGAAAAAAATAGAGATAGATTTTCTTGCTTCTTAAAATGTGATGTAAGAGTAGCCTGGTTAAGTTCAATGAGCTGAATTTAGAGACTAACTGTAGAACTCAAACCATGTTTCTATTTCTAGCT
This sequence comes from Carlito syrichta, assembly GCF_000164805.1. Classification (NCBI taxonomy): domain Eukaryota; kingdom Metazoa; phylum Chordata; class Mammalia; order Primates; family Tarsiidae; genus Carlito; species Carlito syrichta. The sequence goes on from NW_007036723.1 coordinate 25,721, forward strand.
GTGTGGTTTAATCAGGTAAATTGACATATATAAACTCGAGTTTCCTCCATACAGTGTGACTAATTATTATAAAATTCTCATAGGACTGTTTTGAGGACTAAATGCGATAACAGAAATGAAATACTCAGTAACATGCTCGCTACCTGTCCCTTGCCCGATGGTTGTTACTATCATCACCGTCAAAATCATTATTGTG
>NW_007036723.1:25936-26936 GCF_000164805.1 Carlito syrichta
ACTACAGGCGCGCGCTACCACGCCCGGCTAATTTTTGATTTATTGTAGAGATGAGGTTTCACCAAGTTGCCCAGGCGGGTCTTGAACCCGTGGGCTCACGCAATTCACTCACCTTAGCCTCCCCACGCGAAGTTTTACACTTTTAAGATAGTCTCACCAAGAGAAGGAGGTGTTTGACTAATTTTCCTAAAAATGAAAAGAGAAAAGAAGGTACCACTTGGTCAGGCACAGTGGCTCACGCCTGTAATCCCAGCACTTTAGCAGGTGGAGGTAAGAGGGTTGCCTGAGCCCAGGGATTCGAGACCAGCCTGGGTAACTTGGCGAGACCTCGTCTCTACAATAAATCAAAAAATTAGCTGGTGCGGTGGTGCATGCTTGTAGTTCCAGCTACCTGAAAGGCTGAAGCAGAAGGATCACCTGAGCCCAGCAGGTGGAGCCTGTGGTAGCCATGAGCTTGCCACTGCACTCAGTCTGGGAAACAGAGTGAAACTCCAACTTAAAAAACAAATAAACAATAAATAAACACCACTGCTCATTGCTCCTGTTCTGGCTGCATCTCATTGCAACTTTGTTAAAAGTTGAGTCAACCAAGCCAGGCTCGGTGGCTCAGCCTGTAATCCCGCACCTTGGGAGGTTGAGGTGAGTGGATTGTCTGAGCCCGCGGGTTCGAGACCCGCCTGGGCAGGTGAGACCTCATCTCTACAAAAAAAAAAAAAAAAAATCAGCTGGGCGCAGTAGTGCATGTCTGTAATTCCGGCTACTTGGAAGGCTGAGGCGGAAGGATCGCCGGAGCCCAGCAGGTCGAGGCTGGGCAACAGAGTGAGACTCTAACTCAAAAAAAAAAAAGGTTGAATCAACTTAGTCTCTCTACCAAAGCACTTTGGAGAACTGTTTTTTGGAAGTAAACACGACCCTAATCTCTACGCACACCAGGAGTGAGCATTCTGGCAAAGAGCTTGCATCAACATTTAACATCACCCCCCCCCCCCCCCCCCCCAAA
>NW_007036723.1:26956-29987 GCF_000164805.1 Carlito syrichta
CCCCACCCCCACCAAAAAAACACCTAGCCCATGGCCGAGCGCAATGGCTCACTCTTGTAATCCCAGTATTTTGAGAGGTCGAGGTGGGAGGGTCGCTAGAGTCCGGGAGTTGGAGACCAGTTTGGGCAACATAAAGAGACCTTGTCTCTTAAAAAAAATCAGAAAATTAGCCAGGTGCGGTGGCACACGCCTGAAGTTCTAGCTACACGGGAGGCTGAGGAAGGAGGCTCACCTGCGTTCAGGAGGTTGAGGCTGCGGTGAGCATGACTGCGTCACTGTACTCCAGTCTGGGTGGCAGACTGTGTCTCAAAACAAAACAAAAAACACCTAACACAGAAGAATGTTGGTTACATGACCTTGTTTTATTTAGCTGCTGATGGCCATCAATTTTACTATTCATTTAACCTCAAGGCAGCATGGTCCCTCACACATTGTAGGTACTCAATTTAAGCACAGATACCAGCCAGGTGTAGTGGTTCAGCCTGTAATCCCAGCACTTTGGGAGGCCAAGGTGAGAGGATTGCCTGAGCCTATGGGTTCGAGACCCACCCGGGCAACTTAGTGAGACATCATCTCTACAATAAATCACAAAAACTAGCTGGGCATAGTGGTGCGTGCCTGTAGTTCCAGCTACTTAGAAGGCTGAGGCCAAAGGATCGCCTAAGTCCAGCAGGTCAAGGCTATGGTGGCCATAAGCATGCCACTGCACTCCAGCCTGGGCGACAGAGTGAGACTCCAGCTCAAAAATAAAGAAAGAAAAAAACACAGATGCCGGGGAAAGGATGATGGTTTGAAGGTTTGGGGTCTCACTTTCCACCCTTCATCTCACAGTAATCATCTCCCAACCACTAGATTTTGAAGTGTTGGAAGTTTTTTCATTTCTGGTCAAAGCTGTCCTTCCATTTCAAGGTTCTTTAAATCCAAAGTGGCCGCGTAAGCTTCCCAAATTCAAGTTTACAGAACCCTGTGTGGAACTCAGAGATCATCTGGCTCTGAATCCCAAAGCCCCTTACCCTCCCAAACTGTCTGACCTTGGCTGCACGACCTTGGCTAAGTCCCTTATCTTCTCTAAACCCAAATCCTTATCACTGACCTCCTGGTGTGGGATTAGGCCATCTTTCCAGGTATGGATTATTTAAGAATTTAGTTATCCTGGAAATAAAAAGAAAAAAATCCTCTCCATCCCGTCCATTTCTTCTCTGAAACTTCCATGACATTATTTTAGACCCTGACCAACACAGCTTCCAGGTAGATAAATATTTTGGTTCTCTAGAAGAAACACCAACCCTCTGTTTATGCCAAGTCATGGCACAGCCCTGGGAGCAGCAAAATATGTTTTGCTCAGAGTAATGATAGGGTGGCCCCTCCCTGCCCTCCATGGGCTCTACCTAATGACAAGTCAGCCTCCCCAGCAGTTCCTGTTTCCCTGGTTTTCTGTCTCTTTCCTAGTTCCCCGATTCCCAAACCACTGTAGGGGATATGAATTTTTTTAAAAATTGGCAGCAATCAGAAAGGTGCCCTAAGCCATCTTTCCCCTCACAGTGCTCCAAGTCCTCTGGAGGCATTTTGACATTCAACCTCTAAGGAGGCAGGCATTACTCAGTGGATTCCCTTCTCAGCATCCGTCCATACACCCCTCACGTGTGCAAATGGGCTTTATAGACATAAATCCACCCAGGGAGGAAGAACACAGACCTGCAGAGCCCTTTGGAATAGTTGAGTCTGGGCCTTTTTAGGAGTCCTCCAAGGGCACTGGGATGGCATTTCTTGTAGCTAAGGTGGCCCAAAAATGAACTCTCCCTCTCCAATCCACTTCTTGGCAGAAGACACAGGTGGGAAGAAGCCAAGAAGCACTGTTTTATTGACCTCATGTGAGAGGCCTCATGCAAACAGGCATTGTCATTCTAAGCCTTGTGTCCCAGATGGCCCCTAGCTCCTAGGAAGCAGTTGGTAAGCATCAATGGAAGAAAAAGCATTCATTCAGCAAATCTTCACTGAGCGGCTACTAGGAGCCAGGTGCTGTGCACATGCTGGGGACAGAGCTATGGACAAGACAGTTTCTCCTTCAAAGTACTTCTAGAAGGGGATATGGATATCATTTATGTGTGTTTATTTTGTTTGTTTGCTTATTTAGAGTTGAGTCTCACTCTGTTGCCCAGGCTGGAGTGCAGTGGCAGGCTCATGGCCACTGCAGACCTGCTAGGCTCAGGTGATCCTTCTGCCTCAGCCTTCCAAGTAGCTGGAACCACAGGTACAAGGCACCACACCTGGCTTATTTTTCTGATTTATTGTAGAGACAAAGTTTCACCAAGTTAACCAGTCTGGTCTCGAATTCCTGGGCTCAAGCAATCTTTTCGCCTCTGCCTCCTAAAGTGCTGGAATTACAGGCGTGAGCCACTGTGCATGGCCTATTTTTTTTTAAGAAACAGGTGTCATGGGGAGATACCTCTTATCAACAAGCGTGCCAGAACAAAGCATATTTGTATACCTAACCCTTAACTGTACCCCACAATATCATAATAAAAAATATTGATTAAAAAAAAAAAGAAACAGGTGTCTCACTATGTTGCCCCAGCTGGTGTTGAACTCTTGGGCTCAAGCGATCCTCCCACCTTGGTCTCTCATAGTGCTGGGATTACAGGTGTGAGCCACCATGCCTGGACATGTATTTGTCTTCCATTGCTGTGTAATAAATTACCACAAATTTAGCAGCTTAAAACAATACCCGTTGGTCAGGCTTGGTGGCTCAACCTGTAATCCCAGCACTTTGGGAGGCCAAGGCGAGTGGATTGCCTGAGCCCATGCGTTTGAGACTCCCCTGGGCAACTTGGCGAGACCTCATCTCTACAATACTTCAAAAATTAGCTGGGCGTGGTAGCATGCACCTGTAGTTCCCGCTACTTGGAAGGCTGAGGAGGAAGGATCATTGGATCCCAGCAGGTCGAGGCTGCGGTGGCCAAGAATATGCCACCGCACTCCAGCCTGGGTGCCAGAGTGAGACTCCAACTCAAAAAAAAAAAAAAATACCCAC
>NW_007036723.1:30007-31099 GCF_000164805.1 Carlito syrichta
ATACCCAGCCGGGCTCAGTGGCTCAGCCTGTAATCCCGTGCCTTGGGAGGCTGAGGTAAGTGGATTGCCTGAGCCCGCAGGTTCGAGACCTGCCTGGGCAACTTGGCGAGACCTCATCTCTACAGTAAATCAAAAAATTAGCCGGGTGTGGTAGCGCACGCCTGTAGTTCCAGTTACTTGGAAGGCTGAAGCGGAAGGATCGCCGGAGCCCAGCAGGTCGAGGATGCGGTGGCCAGGAGTGGCCACTGCACTCCAGTCTGGGCGACAGAGTGAGACTCCAACTAAAAAAAAAAAAAATAATAAATAAATAAATAAATAAAAATACGCGTTTATGATTTTATGGTTCCATAGATCAGAAGTCCAAGTGGGCTAGACTGGGTTCTCTTAGGTTTTCACAAGGCCAAAGCCGAGAGCTGGGCTCTTGTCTGGAAGCTCTGGGGAAGGAAGAACAACCTTATTCAAGTTTTTAGCAGAATTCACTTCTGAGGTTCATATTGGGACCTGGGCATGCTCCACCACGTCTGGCTAAATCTCGAAACATTTTTTGTAGCTATGGGGGTCTTGTTATTTTGCCCAGACTGGTTTCAAACTCCTGGCTTCCAGTGATCCTCCTGCCTTGGCCTCCCATAGTGCTGGGATTACAGGTGCGAGTCACTGTGTCCGGTCCTCTCATAACATCTCTACACAATTCTAACTCCATCCCAGGTTCCGGACGGGTTAACTCTCGTCACTTCCACGTGGATGCATAACAGGCCTGTTAAACATACTACGGCCCCCCTGAAACAAAAAGCAAAACAATAACAACTTACTCTTTTTTTCAGCTAGGATTCAAGCAGACACAAAAACTTACTGTTAATTTTCCTTCCAAGCCTGTGCCTCCCCGAGACACCACCACGTCGGTAACTGGCATCATCATTCAGCCAGTGGCTCAAGCCAGGAAGCTGGGCTTGATTCTCCCCGGCTCCAGTTTCTCAGCAAGTCCCACCGCCGTTCAGACCTGCTGAGGCACCTGGGCCTGTTTTTTTTTTGAGCTGGAGTCTCACTCTGTCGCCCAGACTGGAGTGCAGTGGCTGCTCCCGGCTACCGCAGCCT
>NW_007036723.1:31251-33523 GCF_000164805.1 Carlito syrichta
TACAGCAGCCTCACCAGCTGGGCTCCAGTGATCCTTCCGCCTCAGCCTTCTGAGTAGCCGGAATTACAGGCATGCGCTACCACGCCCAGCTGAGTTTTTGATTTATTGTAGAGATGAGGTCTTGCTGCCCAGGTGGGTCTCAAACCCGCGGGCTCAGGCAATCCACTCATCTCAGCCTCCCAAAGGTGTGGGATTACAGACTGAGCCACTGAGCCCGGCTTTTTTTTTTTTTTTTTTTTTTGAGTGGGAGTCTCACTCTGTTGCCCAGGCTGGAGTGCCGTGGGATGCTCACGGCCACTGCAGCCTTGAGCTGCTGGGCTCAGGTGATCCTTCTACCTCAGCCTTCCAAGTGACTGGAACTACAGGTGCACGCTACCACACCCGGCTAATTTTTTTGATTTATTGTAGAGACGAGGTCTCACCGAGTTGTCCAGGCTGGTCTTGAACCCCTGAGCTCAGGCAATCCTCTTAACTCGGCCTCCCAAGCCACTGTGCCTGGCCAGCACTTGTCTTCTTGACTCCATCTCCACCCTGCCCTCTAGACTATGGTTAGCTTCCACTCTAGTCTTCCTCACTCATCTTGTCCTTTGCAAGACAGCATTTTATTAATGTATTCCTTTATGTAGAGGCAGAGTCTCGCTGATCTTGAATTGCTGGCCCTAAGAGATCTTCCCGCCTTGGCATCCCAAAGTGCTGGGATTTCAAGCATGAGCCACTGTGCCTAGCCAAAATAGCCTTTTTTGCTGTTATTGTTGTTTCTGAGTTGAAGTTTCACTCTGTTGCCCAGGCTGGAGTGCAGTTGTACGCTCACAGCCACTGCAACCTTGACCTGCTGGGCGCAGGTGATCTTTCCATTTCATCCTTCCAAGTAGCTGGAACTACAGGCATGCACCACTATGCCTGGCTAATTTTTTGATTTATTGTAGAGACAGATATTGCCAAGTTGCCCAGGCTGATCTCGGACCCCTGGGCTCAAGTTGTTCTTTTGCCTCAGCCTTCCAAAGTGCTGGGATTACAGGCCAGGGGCCCAAAATAACCTTAAAAAAATATAGTTGCCGGGTGCAGTGGCTCAAGCCTGTAATCCCAGCACTTTGGGAGGTTGAGGAGAGAGGATTGCGTGAGTCTAGGGGTTCGAAACCTGTAATTCCAGCTACTTGGAAGGCTGAGGTGGAAGGATCGCCTGAGTCCAGCAGGTCGAAGCTGCGGTGGCCATGAGCATGCCACTGTACTCTAGCTTGAACGACAGAGTGAGACTCCAACTAAAAAAAAAGTAGTTTTATTGAGGTACAATTATGCCCATTTAAATTGTATATTAAATGTTGTGTCACTTTTTTTAGTATAGTCGTAGAGTTGAGCAACCATCACCAGAATCCAATTTTTAGAATATTTTCATCATCCTAAAAAAAGCAACCCTGTACCTACCAGCAGTCATGCCTAAACCCTTTACCACCTATTCCCTTCACCACTAATCTACTTGCTGTGTTTATGGATTGATTTGTCTTTTCTGGACATTTCATGGAATTGCAGTCACACAACATGTGGTCTTTTGTGTCCTTCTTCTTTCAGCATAATGTTTAAAAGCTTTATCCATGTTGTATGGAGCAGGTATCAGAGCCTCATTCTTTTTTACTGCCTAGTAGTATTTCACTGCAATAGTAAATGCCACATTTAATTTATCCATCATGAAGGTATTTAATTCTCTCTAAATTTCCGATTTGTTTTTTTTTTTTAAGCCAGTCAGCTGGGGTGATTGGGATAAGATTGGCCAGTATGAACTGACAGGCATATATGTCACCATCTGCCACCTTGGCCAGAAAGGGGATTTCTTCCCTCCTCAAGTCTCTAGAGTGCCCGAGAGGGAGTCTTTTGCATTTGAGAACTGTTGATTAGCATTTGTGAGAATCTGTGTGAATAACAATACCTCTTCAGACTCTGGGGTGACCCAGGGGATGGGAGATCCATTCCCTTGGAGTAACTCCTGCTCTCCAGTTCACCTTTGTGGTCTAGCATGATATTCACTGGTGGGAAACCTTCCAGAGTGACAAATGCTGGGGGTGGGGAGGAGGATCCAGTCACATGAACCACATTCATTCAACCAATTATTTTTATTTTTATTTTGGTAGAGACAAGGTCTCGCTATGTTGCCCAGGCTGATCTCGAACTCCCAGCCTTAAGCAATCCTCCCGGGTAGGCCTCCCGAAGTGCTGGAATTACAGGCAGGAGCTACCGTGCTTGGTCAGTCAATCAACTTTTTTTTTTTTTTTAGTCAGGG
>NW_007036723.1:33761-34398 GCF_000164805.1 Carlito syrichta
TGGTCTCGAACCCCAGGGCTCAGGCAATTCTCTCGCTTCAGCCTCCCAAAGTGCTGGGATTACAGGCTTGAGCCACCGCCCCCGGCAATCAATTTTTATTGAGCACTTGCTGTGTCCCAGGCATTTGATACAGTAAACAAAACATTCTTTTGGGAGTGGATACATGAACAGAACACAAGCTGGAGAAAATGCAGGGACAGGCGGTAGGGAGATGGAGAGTGAGGCAGGAACCACGGCCTCCTGTCCTTTGCAGGGCAAAGCTATATTCTACCTCCATATATGCAGAGATATCCTTTCCCCTCAGTTACCACGGAAAAGTTGAGACCCCAAGCATCTGCTGCTCAATGACCCGCAGAGACAGGGCAGGAGCTGCATTCGCTGAAGGGCTGCTCGACGACGGAGGTCCTGGGTGAAGAGTCCGGGCCAGGTCGGGCCGCTGGGAAGAAGGTAAATGAATGCCTCATTGGCGGGCACCGGGGTAGGCTTTCCCAGCTCGGACGCACACCGAGAAAACAAGTCCTCCCGCGTCGGATCCCGGCCAGCAGACGCCAGGCCAGCGGTGGGGCCCACAGCGCGGCGACCGCACCGCTCCCGCGCCGCCCCTCCGCCGCGGGGACCCCCCCCGAGCCGTCCGGGC
>NW_007036723.1:35938-50317 GCF_000164805.1 Carlito syrichta
CTCCGGCCAGGTGTGTGCGTCCGAGTGCGCGAAAGTCCCGCCGCACATGGCCCCCGGGATCCAGCCAGTCCCCGCAGGTGCTGCGGTCTTGTGTGTGTGTGGCGGTCACTTCCGAGGTCCTGGAGATGGAGGTGTAAGGCAAAGGCACTGTCAAGGGGAAGGCCTTTGATGAAGGGGGCTCAAGCGGCGCGGGCCTTGGAGCACTTTGTGTTTCTCGTGGCTCGCGGCGCTGAGAAGAGCAAAGTCAGAATAGTCTTCGGAGTTGCTCACCTGCCGTAAGGGGTCAGACTGGCGAGAGTCAAATGGGGGGCACCCGAGATGCCCGGGCCTTGAACGTTTTGTTCGAGTTTTGCTGTTAGCACGAGGTCTTGGGTTGCGTCGGTGAATGGAGTCTAGGGAAGCACAGGTGCAGCCGCGTTTGTGGGGTGGCTGCATGTGTGGGGCGCTGCACACTGTGACTGGGGTTCCCCTGAGAAGAGCTTACTGCCAGTAATTGGATGTTCACTGAAAACATGGCTCGCCAGGTTGCAAATGGCAGTGGTTGAGATGCCTGCAGAAGGCACTCACCAGGGGTACTTGCCAGTGGCAGTGATGGGTGTCCCAGCCAAGTCCTCGCCGAGGGTCAGGCTGTCTGTTTCCCTTGGCCCCAGCAAGGCAGAAGGTCTGGCCTGTGAGATTAAACCAAAGAGTCGAAGAGGACTATAATGCCGAGTTGTGTATTCCTCTATGCTGTTATCCACTCAAGTCAAAAATTTAATAACACGAGCCTAGCGATATCCCGTGTATGTTGCTTTACCACTTTTAAGTGTTTTTGGACACTAGTGTGGATTAACGGGGACATCACAGCAGACCATATTTCTCATACAGAACTGTGGCTTTGGGAAAATAGGTCCACAGGCTTCAAGGGCTTTGCTGAAAGAATTTTTAGAAGTCCTTCCACTAATTCATGCTTGGTTTCAAGACTACTTTTCTCATGAAGTTTTCTTTTCTTTTTTTTTTTTTTTGAGTTGGTGTCTCACTCTGTCACCCAGACTGGAATGCAATGGCCGCTCCTGGCCACTGCAGCCTCGACTTCCTGGGCTCTGGCGATCCTTCCGCCTCAGCCTTCCACGTAGCTGGAACTACAGGCGCGCGCTACCATGCCCGGCCAATTTTTTTGATTTGTTGTAGAGATGAGGTCTCGTCAAGTTGCCCAGGTGGGTCTCGAACCCGCGGGCTCAGGCAATCCACTCACCTCGGCCTCCCAAAGTGCTGGGATTACAGGCTGAGCCACCGAGCCTGGCCTGAAGTTTTATTTTCATATTAATGTTTGCATTAGGAAAGTCATCCCTAAGATTGTTAAATTGAAAATGTACCAGAATCCTAAATTAGGTGGCAAGGATTTTGGTTACTAATGCTAATTCCTTAAATGGAAGAAATTTGTTTCTACTGAGTGGACCTCTGTCTCAGTTTCATTATCCAGGTGGTACCCTGTCTTGTACGGTTATCCTCAAGTCATACCTGCGAGCACCCACAGGTGTGTGGTTGAAAAAGCTACCATCTCATCCACCCTTCCCACTCCTACAGTGATAGGTTTAGGGTTAGAATGAGTGAGGGAATACTTCTCTTAAAAAGCCAGAAGGGTGAGATTTGGCAAATATCAACTCGGTTGGCTTTGTATGCCAGGCTGGGAGTGGGATCTGGCCGGAGTCAGTGGCTTACACTAGTGCCTGTGCCTGAATTCTCAGAGAACCAGTAGCTAGCAACTGGCAGGGTCTGAGCAGCTTGAGGAAGGCAAGGCTGCAAAGACTGAGCATCCTGCCCACCCCTGCTGGGCAGGGTGGTTTCGAGGAGGCTGGGTGGCTGGTTGGGCTGGTTGTTTTCCCCTGGCAATAGGTCAGTGATCCTTTGTGCTGCTGCCTCACTCTGGGGTTGCATTTGCTCCGACTGAACTCTCGGCAGTTCTTTCATACTCGCTGGAGAGTTGCAGGGCTCTGGGTAGTTAGTAGGAGAGTCATGAAGGGTGAGTGCAGAGGAGAAGGAAGGGGGCCTGGTGGCAGTGTGCTGAGGTTGTGACTATTTGCTCGCATGTGGCCTTGGCAGCCAGGGAGGCAGACAGAGCTGGGGAGGTGGTGGCATGATTCGGTCTGGCCAGGGGTACAGTGGTGTGGCAGTGGATTTATTCACTGTCCAACTTCAGTGGCTGCGGAGGCCCAGGGGCTGAAGGAGTGACTTGCACAGGACTCTGCCCTCTGGACATTTGGAGGAGTGATCACTTGGGCTGTCTGCACCCTGTTGAATCGAATCGCGGGAAGTGTTCCGAGGCCTTGCTTCTGCGCACACGCTGGGGCGTGTTTCCCTGGTGTGGTCCTTCTGCCGTGTGAGTGGTCTAGGCTTTTGGGTGTGGTCTCTGAGACAAGGGGGACATCTAATGTTGGACTTTTCTGCAAGACTTGGACCTGCTGCTATTAGTAGCCAACCAGTGAGTTGGCTGCAGCTTCTGAGAAGAGTTTGTCACCCACTTGAGAATTTCTCACAGATATGGTAGGGGGTTTCTTTTTCCAAACTCATGCAGGTGGATGGAGTTGCAGGCTACTTTCCTGCGGAAGCATGCTTGGGCACACCTCCCCCCAGGCAACCTGTACTGGGTAATTCATTGTCACTAAAATACAAGATTCCTTTCAAACAGCCCCTAACAAGGCCCAGAGTCAAATAATAATGGGGATATTGATTTTCCTTACTTTGGCTCAGGTTGGTAAAAGAATTTTTTGTGAAGCTACAAAATGAACATCAGTGCAGAGAACCCAGTGTTAAAAATTAGGCCAAACCTAAAAACCTCTCACTCCAATGCAAGCATGTCGGGTTTTGATGTGATTCGAAGTTATTCCCCGTGGACTCTCTTGATTCTATCAGACTGCTGATTTTCTGATTATTCATTTCTCCTTTATAGTCAAGTAAATGATTGATACCAGCAAACATGGGAAGATTTGATTTTCTTTGAATCCCTGCTTTGGGAAAAGAAAAAGGGGCCAGTACATTAAAATTCCTGCTCGGGAGGTGTGCTGACTGAGGCAGTCCAGTGAGAGTCAGGTCTGGGCTTGAGGCTGGGTTTTGCCTTTTAGTTGCTGTGTGAACTTGTGCACATTGCTTAAGCTTTTGGTGCCTGGGAAAGGAGGTCATTTATACCTGCCCAGGTTGTTGAGAGCCTGGAGTCACTAAGTGTGTGGCAGGTGCCAGTCACAGAGTCGGGAGCAGAGAAGATGTTAGCCAGTGGTGTTGCCCTGGTGGGGAAACAGTTATGGCCCAGGAAAGAATATGCTCGAGTTAGGTTGAAAGTGGGGCAGACGCCACAGGTGGGGCACGTGATGATTGGCGATGTGCAGGAATGACCACTGGTAATTATGCATCCTGGTGCGGATTAGGGCAGACAGCAGCCTCTGCTTGTGTTCCGGAGGTCCTGGGTTGGATGCGCCTGCACAGGGATTTACGGGTCGGGTAGAATGTTTTGAGAACAATTAAGTGGCAGAGAGGGGTGGAGTGGATTCCGTGCCTGGTGCTGAGGGGGCTGAAGCTTGGTCATCTTGATCCTGCATTAGTGTCAGGGTTTCTGATGATGAATTGGTGAAGGTGAGAACTGGGTGAGAAACCAGGTCCTGAGCCTCCAGACTTTGGGAGTGGCCCTCCACTTCTCTCCGGAGCCCGCATCCTGTTACCAGTCCTGTTGTTTTTCCAGCCGTCACCTTGAAGGAGGCCCCTGTTGCCTCATGCTGGAGCTAATGCAATAGCCTTTGTACTGGTCCGTGCCTCCACCCTGACTGAATTCCACAGAGCTGTGAAAATGGCTACCCACAGGCCTTCTCTGTCTTGTCTCTGCCCTTCCTAACAGGACTCTGGAGCCTGACCTTGCCTGCAGGAAGCCGCACAGGCAGGGTCCTGGGGCTGGCCCTAGCCTACTGGCGCCCCTCTGCCACGCCTCCCAGCACACAGACACTTGTGCACGTGGCTGCAGCCTTTCCTGCACATAGACCGGGAGCGCTCCCCAGGGAAGGGGCTTAAGACCTCCTTCGGTGCCACCCGCTCCCGCCTTTCCTGTCACCTCAGCCACTTGCTTACATGAGAGCCTTGCCACTTCCTGTCACACCTACTCCTGTGTCTGTGGGGTCAACATTTGTGGATCTGTGTTCCTCACTGAGAGATGGGTTATTTGCTCTGAAGGTCACCATCCTAGGTTCTTTTTAGTTTATCCTATTTGCGGGAGATAGTCACTCAGGAAACACCTTTTCAGTGGACTCCGAGGCTCAGTAGTAATACAGGAGGTAGCTGGTGGGCAAGACAAGACACCCCATGAAAGGGAACACTGGGTCATAAAACAATACTGCTTTGATAACTGCTGCTAATTTAGTTTTACTGCTTTTAACGTTAAGGTAATGGATTTTTTAAAAAAATACTTCTGGAAGGACAAGCTTGTTTTCCAGACAAAGACATTGATAGACTTTCATGAATTACTGAATGTTTCTTTTGAATATTTTGTAAAATTTACTTATTTTTATTTATTTGTTTTTTGGAGATAGTCTTGCTTTGTCATCCAGTCTGGAGAGCAGTGATGTGATCGTGGCTCACTGTAGCCTCTGATCCCTGGGCTCAAGCAGTCCTCCTGCCTTAGCCTCCCAAGTTTCTAGGACTACAGTCATGGTGCATTGCCACGCCCAGCCAATTTTTAAATTTTTTTATTTACAGAGATTTGGGGCTGGGGGGTTGTCTCACTGGTTGCCCAGACTGGTCTAGAACTCCTGGTCTCAAGTGATTCTCCTACCTTGGCCTCTGAAAGTGTGGGGATTGCAGTGAACCTCTTTGCCTGGCCAAATTTATTTTTGTTATTGTTTCTGGGTTTTTGCATGAGTAATATGTAGCATGGATATGTCTACTTAATTTCCAAGGCAAAGGAATTTACACTGGAGAACGAGTTGTAACAAGGTATTTCTTGACATGTGCCATGACAGTTAAATAAATGTTAAATGTCACCTGCTTTATAAACTACTTGTTCTGAACTAATTTGGACTTAAGAAAGTTGGAGGAAGCAGGATTCTGAGTGTCATGCGTAGGCAAGAAAGTCAGTTATGCCATTTTTCTAGTAAGTTAACACATGCCTTGGCTAATGAGAAGTCAGATGTGTTGAAATTCTTGAAGAGAAGCAGGTCTACTTCTGAGGACGGGTAATTTAGACTTCTTATTTGGAAGTTGGGAACAGTAATTAGAAAGTGTCTTATGCAGGGAAATAGATCTGAGCAAGACTAAGGATGCTTTTGGAACATGCTGGTGACACCCCTGAGAGCCAGACTAGCAGAAACTCAGAATGGGCGAGGAAGAGGGCCTCCGGGAGAACGTCCCCTGAGAAGCAGTGTTGACTCGTCTACACTGTCCTGCCCAGAAGGGCTGGGGTCCCATTGAACGGAGGGCGGTCTGGGAGCCGAGCTCTCACTCTGCTCAGCCTGTTGCCATGTTAGGTGAGTTGCAGCTCTTAGGTCACCCTTGGAGGAGTGGAGACCACCGTTCTGAGGTCACAGCTGTTGGTAGTCCCAGAGATGCCCAGTGGCCTTCGAGGAGCCCAGGTGGTCTGACAGGAGCTTCCAGCTTCATCCGTGTTTGAAACCCATGCATGAGTTTTGTGTCCGAGGTTGGTGAGCCCTTACTCTCTTTGGGTCATTGGGAATCTGAAAGCTATCCAAGGAGACTCCCTTGTGAAACCAGGGCAGTTCATGGTGGGTTTCCTGCCTGCCGCAAAAACTCGCCGTCTCTCGGCTTTGAATCCGTGCCAGTGACTAAGGTTTCCTGATATCCTGATCTGGCCAGGTGGTGTCCTATGATGTGTACCAATCCCGGCTCTCGCAATGAGTTTTTTTGTTTGTTTGTTTTGTTTGTTTTTTTTTTTTTGAGTTGGAGTCTCACTCTGTCGCCCAGATTGGAGTGCAGTGGCCACTCCCGGCCACCACAGCCTCCACCTGCTGGGCTCCGGCGATCCTTCCGCCTCAGCCTTCCAAGTAGCTGGAATTACAGGCACGTGCTACCATGCCTGGCTCATTTTTTGATTTATTGTAGAGATGAGGTCTCGCCAAGTTGCCCGGGCGGGTCTTGAACCCACGGGTTCAGGCAATCCAATCACCTCGGCCTCCCAAAGCGCGGGATTACAGGCTGAGCCACCAAGCCCGGCCTGTGAGTTGTTAAACTGGCATTTGGTTTAGAAAGCATGCTAGGTGAGTTTGGTAGGGTGACCTGTTTGCGGAGTGTGATCACATCCCAGGCGTAGCCACAGGTGTCTGGGTGGTGATCTAATGTGTCTTGGCTGTCCCTCCTGCCACCATGTTCCTGGTACTTTGCGGAGTTGAAGGGAGTGTTTCCAAGAGAAAACACATATATTGCTCTGATGTATGGGTTGCGAAACCTTGCTATTCCACAGCCCCTTATGAAAAGCCTAGGGTCATTGACCTAGAGTTGCAAGTACCTTTCATCAATGTGACTTTGGGGAATAAGTTATATGTCAAGACTCTTAATTGACCCTGTGCAATTGCTGTTTTAAAACAAGCCCGTGTCATACTCTTTAACATGTTCACATGGTTACATAGTCCAATTCCAGAGGTCTTTCTCTGTTGCCCAGGCTGGAGTGCAGTGGTGGTGATCATAGCTCACTGCAGCTTCGAACACCTGGGCTCAAACGGTCCTCCAACCTCAGCCTCCTGAGTCGCTGGGACTGCAGGCACACGTCAACACACCTGGCTACCTTTTAAAATGTTCGTAGAGACAGGGCCTTGCTGTGTTGCTCACGCTGGTCTCAAACTCCTGACCTCAACCAGTCCTCCCTTCTCAGCCTCCCAGAGCGCTGAAATTACATGCTTGAGCCACCATGCTGGCCTGGTTCCTTTTTTTTTTTTAAGTTGGAGTCTCACTCTGTCGCCCAGACTGGAGTGCAGTGGCCGCTCCCGGCCACCGCAGCCTCGACCTGCTGGGCTCCGGCGATCCTTCCGCCTCAGCCTTCCGAGTAGCTGGAATTACAGGCATGCACTACCACGCCCTGCTGATTTTTTGATTTATTGTAGAGATGAGGTCTTGCTGCCCAGGTGGGTCTCGAACCCGTGGGCTCAGGCAATTCACTCACCTCAGCCTCCCAAAGGTATGGGATTACAGACTGAGCCACCGAGCCCGGCTTGGTTCCTTTTAAATAGTGTTGAGCAAGTCGTCTTGCAGTGCTTGCTTCTTCCAGTTGCCAGCTTATGTCCGTTTAGAGGAGAAATTGTTCACTTGCTTATGTCCATTTAGAGGAGAAATTGTTCATTCGGGCAAAATATGTATGAAGTGATTAAAAACCTTCTTAAATTCACGCTGCTGTTTTGTAACCATCCTGGACACCAAGAATTCTCCAGCCTGGGCAGCACAGTGAGATCCCATCCCTTAAACATTTTTTTCAAAAGAACTCTCTCCAGAAGGTGCTCAATCCTTTTATGAGCTTGTGGGGCCTGAGCTTGTGGGGACTAGCAGGTGAGCCAGTAGCGGCTGGAACGGTGTCCTCAGAGAAAGACTGCTGTGGCCTCCTTGGGAGCTGCATGTTTGCCTGCCCCACCCTGTGGGGGTGCCCTGGAGCTGCTTCTCCTGTGGAACCCTCCCTCCCCTGGCCAGGAGTCCATGGTGGACCTCTCCTGGCTGCTTGGTGTGTCGAGGAGCACAGCTTGAGATTGTTTTCTTACTTTAGACCCTTATTTCCCCCAGAAAGCTGCTCATTTTCATATTGGGGACAAAGGAGATGACTGACAGGGTCGCAGGAATCTAAGAGTGTAATCCTTCAGTGTACGGTGACGGCAGTTCACCAGCCATATACAGTGATTTATGTTTAACATTAAAATGGGCTGGGTCCGCCACTCACACCTGTAATCTCAGCACTTTAGGAAGCTGAGCTAGGAGGATCACTTGAGCCCAGGAGTTCAAGACCAGCCTGGGCAACATAGTGAGACCCTGCCTCTACTAAAATTAAATAAAATGTCCTCATTTTCCCAGCCTCATCTCAAGTGCTCTGCAGCCAGTGTGGCCGCCGTATAGGACAGTACAGACGTGGGACACAGCTTCAGCCCCGAAAGCTGTGTTGGCTGGTGCTGCCTACAGATCTGGTTGGGATCTTGTTCAGAGGGTGTTTCTGGTGGTATTAGGGTCCCATTGAATGTTGGAAAGATGCAGTGTGTTCTGGGAAAACAGGACAAGCACTGGGAACTTTCAGATGAGTGGTTCTTGGGTGAGCCCTGCAGGGCAGTGTGTCATGGGTGATTTGCAGTGACGGAGCAAGCCTTTTTCCTGCGTTTTCAGTTCTTTGTGGACAGAACTGTCCAGCGTGTGGAAGACAAGTTACTGCGGAAGCAAAGTAAGATAGACATGCCGAAATATAAAAGTCTTGGTGTATTAAGTTCAGCCAATAGGAAGTCATGTTTCAGCAGTTACACTTGGAACAGGCATCTAAGAGGAGGAAGAGGAGAGTTGCAGACACCGGGCACTGTCACAGAATGAGTCCCTTGTCACATCTGTGTCTCGGCCCGTCCACCAGTGGCACCCTACAGAATTGCACATGAAATGGCAGTGTCTCATGTGAAAAGCTCCCGGGCACACCTTGAATGAATACAGCATGCTTGTGGGTTTAGTTTCTAAGGTAAAGTTTTTTGCAAGCCTTCCTTTCTGCAGGCAACTTCGAGCTTTTATCCTGTGCACTTAGAGCTAACTTACCTTCCACAGAAGAAGTGGATTCTGGATTTTATTTACTTTTGGGTCACAGCTAACAAACGTATCCTAAAACTTCACAGGCTGTAACGTGTTCCCCCTGAACATGACCCGAGTGCAGTCATGCCTCACATGATGAGTTTGACAACACTCAGGCTGCCTCATGCTCTGTTTAGAGAGATGAGCCCACTGCACATGTGTTGGGCTGTTGCCGTGAAGTCCAGTTTCTTAACAGAGTCTGACTCACTCCTTCACTGGATTCACAGAGGGCACCGCAGATGCCCCTGCTTTCACCTTCCGCCTCCGTTCCTCATGGGTCATAGTGCAGCCTGACTCCAGTGACAGCGGTGCTGTTCTTACCTGGGACCGGTGTTCTTTATCAGACACTGGCGTGCTGGCTGCTGGGCTGTGGTCCCTGGGCCACCCCAGATGTGACCACCTCAGAGAGTGAAGGAGCCCGGGCATATGTTCAAGGGAGGGTTGTGGGCAGCCCTGATGGCATGGTGCGGGAGCACTTCGGGAGTTAAGGAAAGACACAACTGGCTTGCTAGGGAGGGCAGGGTCAGGTGAAGCTGCAGGGAGCAAGGGACACAGTGGAGTCTGGAAAGGGACCAGTGTGGTGGTGGTGGGGCTGGGATAGCAGGATGACTTTGGGGATGACTATCTCTGACTAGAGGTTCAGGGCCTGTAGTAGGCAGGACCAAGTTCCCATCCTGAGGATGTCCACAACGCTAACTAAGCCCTGGCACCTCTGAATGTGCCACGTTACCTAGCAAAGGGACTTTGCAGACGTGAGTGGATTCAGGAGGACCCTAGATGCGATGGTCCTGTGTTACCATTGCACATGTGGGCCGGGTGTGTGTACGCACAGGGTCAGTGTCAGAGATTGGACGAGAGGAAGACGCGGTCAGCCCTGCTGGCTCTGAGACGGAGGGGAAGCCGAGGGACAGGGGCCCGCGAGAAGCTGGACGAGGGAGGGAGACCTGCTCCTAGGGCTCCTGAAGGAGCCAGCCGTGGCCACCCCAGACCACTTCAGACTTGTGATCCCCAGAATGGGGAGAGAACAAGTGGGTGGGTGTCCAGCCACTGAGTCTGTGGTCATTCATGGCAGCGGTCAGAGGTGACTGGGCAGGGTCCGCGGAGGTGGGTGAGCGACAGCACGTGGGTGTCGCTGGGCCTGGCAGGTGTGGGCTTTGGGAAGCTGCTGTGCTCCCTGCCTGGGCCCTGAGGCAACCTCCAGAATAGGTGCTTCCCCCAGCATTTTATAATCCGAGCAAGTTAAATGGCTTCCCTGGGCACCAGGAACATGTGGCAGAGATGGGCATCTGTGTGGTCTGGCTCAGCTGCCCAATTCAGCCCTATCGGGGCCAGTGGATGCCATCGGTGTCACTGCCTTGCTGTGAACACCCTGCTGCTGCCTATGCGCTTCCCCCCACATCACACCATGGGCCGGATGCCGTTGGGCTTCCTTGTCTGGAGGTTTTCAGGTGGTTCACCACATGCTTTGAATATAGCAAGTAGCCCACTGGCAGAATAGGCTGGGGCCACCCCTACACTTCAGCAAGTGGAATTTGGTGGCATAAAAAGAAATAAGCCAAATAGTAACATGTCGGTAGTTTCTTCCGCTGTGAATCAGGTGTCGAGCAGCAGGTTTTAGTGAGGCCCTGAGTCATCCTTGTCGCAGGTTGCCCTGGCCACTTGTAGCTCTGAGTGTATGGAGAGTTTAAATGTGCAAAGGCTTGCCTCTTGTCAGCTAGGGTTTGGGGCCCAGATGTAAGCCCTTCTGAGCATCCAGTACTCCAGATGCACCGTGAGATGTGAAGGCATTTCAGAGCCTCATGTTCGGGGTCCCCAGGGTGCCGGGAGCTCTCCAGGCTGCCCAGACAGACGTCGCACGAGCCCAGCAGGCTCAACCTAGAGCAGTGAGGCCCTGCCCAGCTGGGTGGCGTCTCCCCATTGCCAGGATCATCTTGTTTCCAGCTTTCACAAGATGGAGGGAAAACTGGGTTGGAGGTGCTGGAGCCTCCAATTCCTGAGATGGGCAGAGGCTGAGAAGCTGGTGATCCCAGTCTCCTGGCTTCATTCATTAAGCAGCTGTTGTGGTGTTTATTGTTTTTGTGACATATTTTGAATATTTTCCTTTGGGCCTTTTCCTGACAGTGAGTTTTAAAGATATGTATACATGTATTAAAAAGACACATATGGCCGGGTACAGTGGCTCACGCCTATAATCCCAGCACTTTGGGAGGCAGAGACAAGAAGATTGCCTGAGCCCAGGGGTTCGAGACCAGCCTGGGCAACTTGGCAAGACCTCATCTTTACAATAAATCAAAAAATAAGCTGGGTGTGGTGGTGCATACTTGTAGTTTCAGCTACTTGGAAGGCTGAGGCAGAGCATCGCCTTAGCCCAGCAGGTCGAGGCTGTGGTGGCTGTGAGCATGCCACTGCACTTCAGCCTGGATAACAGACTGAGACTCCAACTCAAAGCAAAACAAAAGATATGTATCTTCATGGGCAACTTAGGGGAAAATTTTTGTTTGTAAAGTGACTGTAGCCATCAAAAACTCTAGCAAGAAGCCGGGCTCGGTGACTCAGCCTGTAATTCCGTGCCTTTGGGAGGCTGAGGTGAGTGGATTGCCTGAGCCCGCGGGTTCGAGACCCACCTGGGCAGTGAGACCTCATCTCTACAATAAATAAAAAAATCAGCCGGGCGTGGTAGCGCATGCCTGTAATTCCGGCTACTTGGAAGGCTGAGGCGGAAGGATCGCCGGAGCCCAGTAGGTCGAGGTTGTGGTGACCGGGAGCGGCCACTGCACTCCAGTCTGGGCGACAGAGTGAGACTCCAACTCAAAAAAAAACAAAAGCAAAAACAAAACAAAACTCTAGCAAGAGCCGGGCTCGGTGGCTCAGTCTGTAATCCCAGCACTTTGGGAGGCTGAGGTGAGTGGATTACCTGAGACTGCGGGTTCAAGACCCACCTGGGCATCTTGGCGAGACCTCATCTCTACAATAAATAAAAAATTAGCCGGGCGTGGTAGCGCGTGCCTCTAGTTCCAGCTACTTGGAAGGCAGAGGCGGAAGGATCGCTGGAACCCAGCAGGTCGAGGCTGCAGTGTCCGGGAGCGGCTACTGCATTCCAGTCTGGGCGACAGAGTGAGACTCCAACTCCAAAAACAAAAAAACAAACAAATAAAAAACTCTAGCAAGACTCCAGTTTTAAATATAGAAATCCTTACTTGGTCTGACTTTAGTGTTGCCTATTGAGTCACTGATTATAGAAGGCAGAAATAAACATGACTTGTGATCTTCGTTGCTTCTGAAGGTCCCTGCTGCTCACACAGTGCACTAGCACGGTGATGTCTTCTTGGACTTTGCATCTGATGCATGGTTTCCATCAGTGCGCAAGTATTGGGTTGAATGGTTACTGTTTACCAGCTGTGCACGAGGTTCTGTGGGAGATATAAGAAATAGATGGCCCAGTCCGGGCCTTAGTGCACTCGTTCAGGAGAAATGCTATCCATAGGACAGATGGCACATGGTGCTTGTGCAGACCACTGTGTGCACTAGTCAGTGCTTGGAGAGAGGTGCCTGTGAGGAGCTGACCCTCAGGGCCCCTGCAGGAAAGCATGGCACTCAAGGCGCATGACACAGGCACACAGCTTTCTGGGTCTTGGACAGGTAGGGCTGGGCGGTCACCTAGATGTGTTGTCTCCTGCAACGCCTCAAAGCGTGCCACTAGAGGCTCAGTCCTATCCGTGGTCAGTGTCTTCAGGAATGTGCTAAAGTTGGGGTTTTTCATTCCCCTGAGGGGATCTGGAGAGAGGAAGAATTAGCACTACACATCTGAGTTTTTTGTAGTGGTCAGTATTTCCTTTGGAAGCCAGAGGCTATAATTTAAAATCTTAATTCTATTTTTTTGTTTTGTTTTGTTTTGAGTTGGAGTCTCACTCTGTCACCCAGACCGGAGTGCAGTGGCCGCTCCAGGCCACCGCAGCCACGACCTGCTGGGCTCCGGCGATCCTTCCGCCTCAGCCTTCCAAGTAGCCGGAATTACAGGCATGCGCTACCACGCCCGGCTGATTTTTTTTTTTTTTTTTTTTTTTTGATTTATTGTAAAGATGAGGTCTCCCTGCCCAGGTGGGTCTCGAACCCGCGGGCTCAGGCAATCCACTCACCTCAGCCTCCTAAAGGCGTGGGATTACAGGCTGAGCCACTGAGCCCGGCTTAATTCTATTTTTTAAAGTGCTTTTATTTTTTAATACTGTTTTATTTTGAGTATGTTTATCAGAGTGCCCTGGGTCACATAATATTGTTAGAGAGCAGAAAAGTGTCCTCTGTGGCCCCTACTCTATCAGCATGGAGACCGAGGCTCTGAGGAATGGCATTTCTGGACCTACGTGTTTACTGTGGTAGCCACTAGCCACATGTGGCTGGTTAAAATAATGAAAAATGACGGTCAGGTTCGGTGACTCAGCCTGTAATCCCAGCACTTTGGGAGGCCGAGGCGAGTGGATTGCCTGAGCTTGCAGGTTCGCGACCAGCCTGGGCAGCTTGGCGAGACCTCATCTCTACGATAAAAAATAAAAGAAGTAAAGAAAAATTAGTTTTCAGTTTCTCAGTAAATCTCACTAGCTGTATTGCATGTGCTCGGTAACCATATGGGATTAAGGAAATAAATAAAATTGAGTAAGATTACAAATAATCAGTTCTCATGTCATGACAGCCACATGTCAAGGATTCTGGACACATGTAGTTCAGCACTTCCATATTGGAGAGCACAGCTGTGGAACAGCTGCATTGACTAGGAAAGCTCTGTGGGTCAATGCTGCTGTGAACTGCTCATCTTGGCCTGGCCTCGACCAGGATGCTTTTGAATATGGCAAACTAGGCACTTTCATCGGCAGCAACTTGGAGGAAGGCTGAGCTGCTCTTGCACAGTGCATACCTGCTGACAATTCCTGCTTCAGGCCCTGGGAGGGGAGCTAGCTCCCAGGGAGTGGTACAGTGTCTGGGCTTGAGAAAAGTCAGCAGGATGCAGATAAGTCATGCAGACGAATAATTAATGCAGGACAGAAAGTGATGAGTGCCACAGAGGGGAGCAGATTGGGTTCTGAGTGGTGAAGATGGTGCTGGGCTGTGGGGAACTGATGGGGAGCAGGTAGGTGTGGGAAGAAGTGATCTTGCAGTGAGCCTTCAAGGAGGGCTAGGACTTGGGTACAGGAGTACTGAGTCAAGGTTGCTAGAGGCCAGGTTATTGGGTGTGTGAAAATCGAGACACCATCTTTCTGTTGCCTGGGCATATTCACTGTGCTGTGATGACCACCTTGGGTTGTGTTTCTTTGTTTTTCTTCCCACATTAGACTTTGGGGTGTGGAGTGCAGGAACTGAGCCCGGGGTCTCTTTGGGGCCTTGAGCCGTACTTTCCCCCTACATAGTACCATGTAGCCAAACACATTGTGTTCTTATATTTTAGTTTCAACCAGACTGGAACATGCCACAATGTTGAATACCACGTAATGTTTTTGTTTGTTTTGTTTTCTGTGTGTGTGTGTGTGTGTGTTTTTTTTTTTTAGTTGGAGCCTCACTCTGTTGCCCAGTCTGGAGTGCAGTGGCCACTCCCGGCCACCGCAGCCTCGACCTGCTGGGTTC
>NW_007036723.1:50453-55714 GCF_000164805.1 Carlito syrichta
CGATCCTGCGGGCTCAGGCAATCCACTCACCTCAGCCTCCCAAAGGCGCGGGATTACAGGCTGAGCTACTGATCCCGGCTGTTTTCTGTGTTTTTTTTAAGTTGGAATCTCACTCTGTCATGCAGGATGGAGTGCAGTGGCACGCTCACGACTACCACACCCTTGACCTGCTGGGCTCAGGTGCTCCTTCCACCTCAGCTTTCTAAGTGGTTGGAGTTACAGGCATGCGCCACCACACCCGGCAAATTTTTTGATTTATTGTAGAGATGAGGTCTCCCCAAGTTACCCAGGCTGGTATCCAACCTGTGGGTTTAGGCAATTCTATCACCACAGCCTCCCAAATTGCTGGGATTACAGCCATGAGCCACCATGCCCGGCCGACCATGCAATCTTAACTACCTAGTTTGGTACAGTTATGAAGGATTAGATTTGCACCTGCCCTTTTGGACAAAACCTGGTAGCAGTCATCATGATTTTGAAAATAACTTCATTGAGATAAAATTCGCATACCACGATTCAGTGGTTTTTAGTGTTCACAATTGTGTAGCTGTCAGCATATCACTTTTAGAGCATTTTCATCACCACAAAGGGAAGCTCTGTGCCCAGCAGCAGTCACCACCAATCTATGGATCTGCCATATTTCATATGCTGTGAATAGAACCGTGCAATATGGCCGTTTGTGTTTGGCTTCTTTGCGCATCAAATGCTTGGGTCCTCCACGTTGCATCTGTTTCTTTCTCTTGCAGAATAGTATCTTGGTGCATGGACCCTCACTATGGTTTATGGGGGTTTGGCCAAAAGGTATACAGGTTCTCATGATGTGTCATGTGTAACCGGGCTTTCGTCAGTATTTTTAAAGGGACTGAACTTTCTTGTAGTTAAGTGTGGGCTTCCTCCTGTGTGGTTACCTGGGTGTTGCAGGATGGGTGGGAGTCATTGGTGCCTGTAGAGGGTACCATCAGGAGCAGAACCACTGGGAGACTGTGTGTTACTGGACATGGCTATGGGAGCATGTTCATGGTCCGCATCTGGGTCTGGTGCGGGAACCGATGTCTGTGGGGCAAACAGTCTGCTAGGACAATGGGTGCACATCCAAACCTCCAGGGCAGTGATGGAGCCACGCCCCAGGAGGTGGAGAAACTCACAGGTGCTGGGCCAGATGGTCGTGTGCCTTCACTCCCACCCTCCAAGTGGCACATGGTGTCCCCTAAGTAGAAATTGCTGAGAGGGGCATGGCCTACTGGTTTATCTGAGATAGTACAGCACAAGCCCACCTGTCATTCTGGTCTCTGGGATGGCCAACCTTTTGATGTTAGAATCCTGTGACAGCCTAGAAATTGGGACCCAAGAACTTTTGATTAGAGGGGTTATATCTACTGTTATTTATCATATTTGAAATTCAAACTAAGACCAATTTTAAGTATTCATTCATTGAAAAACAATAAACCAGCACATAGTAACACAAAGAACATACTTTTTTTTTTTTTTGAGTTGGCGTCTCACTCTGTCGCCCAGACTGGAGTGCAGTGGCCGCTCCTGGCCACCGCAGCCTCGACCTGCTGGGCTCTGGCGATCCTTTCGCCTCAGCCTTCCGAGTAGCCGGAATTACAGGCATGTGCTACCACGCCCGGCTGATTTTTTTTATTTATTGTAGAGAAGAAGTTTCACTGCCTAGGCCTCAGCCTCCCAAAGGCGCGGGATTACAGGCTGAGCCACCGAGCCCGGCTATAACATACTTTATATAGAAAATAATTACTTTGGAAAACAAAGTTTAGTGAGAAGAAATGGTTTTGTTTTTAAGTTTCTGCAAATTTCGTTAATGTCTGGTTTAATAGAAGACTATTCTCATCTGCTTTTGCTTTCAGTCAGTTGCAATATTATTTTAGTTAAAATGTAAAGAAAACCGAATCTTAAGAAACATATAGTTAGAAGTGGGAGGAGTACTTAAATTTTTTTACTCTGTCACCCAGGCTGGAGTGTAGTGACTTGATCATGGCTACCACAGCCTCTACCTCCTGGACTCAGGTGACGTTCTGCCTCAGCTCCTGAGAAACTGGGACTACAGACACAGACCACTATGATTTTCTTTGTAGAGACAAGGTCTTCTTATGTTGCCTAGGCTGGTCTTGAACTCCTGAGCTCAAGTAGTCCTGCCGCCTTCACCTCCCAAAGTGCTGGGATTACAGGTGTGAGCCATCGCACCCGGACTGTATTGCTTATGAATTTCTCCTTTGTTGTGGTTGGGTGGCTTCTTGGATTTAGAGTCTCTGTGTGTTCTGGATTGTAACCTTGGCTGTTGTGTGGCGTGGTGGCTTCCCTGGCTAGCACACATCCGTGAGTGGTCCCTGCCAACCTTGCTTGGACTTCCTTTCCCACAGTGCATGCATTGCGTTGCACAGTTGAGCAGATAATCCTGTTTCTTTTGTGGAGCAGACAGTACTTCAACTCAAAAAAAAGAAAAGCAATACTAACATAGTATCAGCTCCTCAGTTGTGCAGTATTTTATACCTCTCAGAACCTGACACGGTGCTAAAACCAGTCATCAGTATTTGTGGACAGACATGATTGGCAGTGAGGTTGATCTCTAGGGAACAGATGATTTTTGCATAATAACGCCAAACTAAAAGCCCCAAACAAGTTTTATTTGAGGAACACAAGTTATACGTGACTTTCTTTGGGCTTTATTTTCCTATAACTCATTTAAATCTGGAGTATTTCAGAGTATACAATAAATTGTCAAATTTTAATTCAGTGGGTCTGCTTTGACCCTTCAGGCTCTACTGCCTTGGGTGGGGCAGGCACTGACTCAGGGCCCCAGTGGTCCACCCAAGGCACAGGACCAAAGACAGTGCAGGCAGGGGACTGGACTGTGCCTTGGATGTAGGTTTCCAGCCAGCCTCATGAGGTGCATATAATCAAATAATCAGCATATAAAATCATAAACCAAATTACTTTAGGTTTGTGATATTTATTAGGCCACAGTTTTATTTATTCTTATTTTTGAGTTGGAGTCTCACTCTGTTGCCCAGACTGGAGTGCAGTGGCCGCTCCCGGCCACCACAGCCTCGCCTGCTGGATGCCAGCAATCCTTCCGCCTCAGCCTTCCAAGTAGCTGGAACTACAGGTGCACGCTACCATGCCCGGGTAATTTTTGATTTATTGTAGAGATGAGGTCTCGCCAAGTGCCCAGGCGGGTCTCAAACCCGCGGGCTCAGGCAGTCCACTCACCTCAGCCTCCCAAAGTGCTGGGATTACAGGTTGAGCCACCAAGCCTGGCTTTGGCCACAGTTTTATTAATGACATTGCCAAAAGAATCCATGGAAGACCGGTGTAGTGGCTCACACCTGTAATCTCAGCACTTTGGGAGGTTAAGGTGGGAGGATTGGTTGAGCCCGGGAATTCAGGACCAGCGTGGGCAACATAGCAAGACCTTGTCTCTAACAAAAAATGAAAAAAATTAGCTGGGCTTGGTGGTGTGTGCTTATAGTCCCAGCTACTCAAGATGCTGAGTTGCCAGATCCCAGAAGGTTGAGGCTGTCACTAGGGAGTGTTACTGTTTTTAAACTTCACAGGAATCCCACTCAACAGGTTAGGGGTGAGGGACAAGGGAGTTAATAAAAAGAAAACCCTCACCATGTCCTGAGGAACAGCACAGGAGTTTGCAGGTAGACCTCCAGCATGTGAAAAGATTAGGACAGACTCAGTCCTGTTACCGGGGGGTGGGGGTGGGGGGGTGGGTGTCATGTCTGTTATTTGTTCCCCACTGAACCCAGGAGCCCAGCCCTGTTCGTGACTCGCACAAGGCACTGGACAGGTTCGTTTACTTGAGAGAAGTAGGTGTCTCTGCCGAGGCATGGCTGAGAACACAGGCCTTTCCCTCCCAAGTAATTACTGCCTGATAAAGCAGTGTATAGGCCATGGAGTATGTAAAATAGGGTGTGCCCACCCTTGGGGGTGTGTGTGAAACTCTTGGTAATGTAATGGCTGCAGCTTAGGAAGGAGCTTTAATGATGACTTTTGAAGCATAGTTGACTTTTGCCACTCTAAGGTCATATTCTGGAATTGGCTGCTTCCAGGGGGTTCCAGGTACTTAGTCAGGAACAAAGGGAGCACGGGCTGGGAAGCATTGAGGTGTCCTCCTGGCCTGAGGGAAGGGTGGTCTTTGTGATAGCTACAGCAAGCTTGTTGGCAGAAAAGGGCGCTATTGCTTGACCCTGCTTCTTTCCACCCAGTGACTGTCAGTAGTGGTGGACCACGAGTCACTGTGAGTTTGGGGCAGAAGGAGGAACTCGTTTTTAGATGTGGGATGGGAACACGGATAATTCTGACCTGTGTCTCCTGACTTCGTATCTTTTAAAGAACGTCACCCTTTGTTACTCCAGATTCATCTGAGGCCTGGATAGTCCAGGTCCCATTGGAGGCCCAACTGTAGCTTTTTAAGGAGAGTCCCGACAGGACAGCTCACTTCACAACCTCTGCTCTTCCCTGCTCCCTGGGAATGTCTGGAAGTTGGCTTTCAGGAGTTTCTTCAGGAGTGTGACAACTCACAGGCTGTCTTGGTTGCTGCTGTCCTTGTTTCTGTGGATTCCTGGAGAACTTGCCAGCATGTACCCCCCGCCCAGTTCCACAGGTAGCTTCTCCCCTGCCCTCAGTCCCAGCAGCCCCGATGGTGACACTCAACTTCCTGGTCATTCTTAGTACAGCTCCTGTCTCTCATGGCTGTGTTAAAGAACTGGGGGAGTTCTGACATGGGTGAGCAGGAGGTTGGAGCTGTCCCGTGCATTTGTTGTGTTGGTTCTTGGATGACAGTGTTGTGGATAGTTGCCATGGGACCAAGAATGGCTGACAGTTTGCAGAGGCCAGATGTGTTTGGGAAAGACAGCCTGGCTGTAAGATGTGTAGAAAAGGCAACAGGACAGAAGTCACAGGCCAAAGTTGTTTGTTATGACTTCATATGAGGTAGCAAAGAAACAACACCCATAAACAAAGTCTGGAAGTAGTCACCTGCAGGGGAATGGTTGAGTAAATTGTGACATAATGATTTGGACCTTTGAAATTAATTCCTGGTGCATATTTATTTATTTATTGAGTTGGAGTCTCACTCTCTTTCCCAGATTGGAGTGCAGTGGCCGCTCCTGGCCACCGCAGCCTCAACCTGCTGGGCTCTGGCGATCCTTCCGCCTCAGCCTTTCAAGTAGCTGGAACTATAGGCGCATGATACCACGCCCGGCTAATTTTTTGATTTATTGTAGAGACGAGGT
>NW_007036723.1:55734-67900 GCF_000164805.1 Carlito syrichta
GTCTCGAACCCGCGGGCTCAGGCAGTCCACTCACCTCAGGCTCCCAAAGGCGCGGGATTATAGGCTGAGCCACCGAGCCCGGCTCTGATGTGTATTTATGCCCGGATATACTGACTTGATGGTTGTAATGAATCCATGTAACATGCATAGTAGATACTGTATTCACCTTCTAGAAAAAGTGCAGGCACACTACATGTATGTGTGTGTGTGAACACAGAGAAGATTGAGAAGGAGACACGTCTGTGGTTCTCTCCATGTTGGGATGGGGCATAATTCCCTTTACTCACCTCTGCATCGCTTGCCTTGCTAACATTTGCTGCCTGAGCATTTCATTCTTCGAAACTGAAAGTAAAAATAACTATGAGACCAGGACCTGTAAAAATGTTCCTAGCCACTTTATTTGTAATGTCTCCAATCTGAAACAACCCAGTTATCAACAGAAAGGTCAAACAGTGGTGCATCCCTGTCCCGAATCTAGCTTAGCAACCAGAAGGAGCAAGCTTGTTCATTTATAGAACATACTTGAAATGGCAAAATTGTAGAATTGGAGAGCAGATTTGTGGTCACCAGGGGTTATTGGGCAGCGCACACCAAGGAGTGGGTGTAGTTTTGAGAGGGAACGCCAGGGATCTGTGTGGCTTTGGACCTATTCAGTGTCCTGACTGTGCAGTAGACATAGAAACCTATAACTCTGTGAAATGGCACAGAGCTAAATACACAGAGTCCGAATAAATATGGAGAAATGTTAATAGGGTTGGGTTATATCAACATCAGGATCTCGATTGTGACATTGATGGAGCTTTGCAAGATGATACTGTAAGGGGAAACTAGAAAATGGGTATATGAGCCGGGCTCGGTGGCTCAGCCTGTAATCCCAGCACTTTGGGAGGCTGAGGTGAATGGATTGCCTGAACCCGTGGGTTCAAGACCCTCCCGGGCAACTTGGCGAGACCTCATCTCTACAATAAACAAAAAAATTAGCTGGGTGTGGTAACGCGCGCCTGTAGTTCCAGCTACTTGGAAGGCTGAGGTGGAAGGATCGCCGGAACCCAACAGGTTGAGGCTGCATTGGCCGGGAGTGGCCACTGCACTCCAGTCTGGGCAACAGAGTGAGACTCCCAACTCAAAAAAAAAAAAAAGAAAAGAAAATGGGTATATGGGCCCAGGTTCCCTTTGGATACCAAAATCCATGGATGCTCAAGTCCCTTTGATGGAACAGAGCAGTATTTGCATATACCCTGTACATATCTTCTTGTGCACTTTATTTTATTTATTTATTTATTTTTTGAGTTGGAGTCTCTCTCGCCCTGGCTGGAGTGCAGTGGCAACACTCATGGCCACTGCAGCCTTGACCTGCTGGGCTCAGGTGATTCTTCTGCCTCAGCCTTCCAATAGCTGGAGCTACAGGCATGCGCCACCATGCCTGGCTAATCTTTTGATTTATTGTGGAGACAAGTCTCGCCAAGTTGCCCAGTCTGATCTCGAACCTGTGGGCTCAGATTATCCTTTTGCCTTGGCCTCTCAAAGTACTGGGATTACAGGTATGAGCCCTCTGACCCGGCCTTCCTGTGTACTTTAAATCATCTCTAGGTTAAGTATAATACCCAATACAATGTAAATGCTATGTAGATGGTTGTTGTACTGTATTATCTTTACATATTCAGTACAGACCCCCCCTTTTTTTTGAGTCAGACTCTCACTCTGTCACTCAGGCTGGAGTGCATCGGCCAGGTCATGGCTCATTGCAGCTTTGACCTCGTGGGCTCAAGCAGTCCTTCTGCCCCAGCCTCCTGACAGGGTAGCTAGGACTACAGGTGGCACACCAGCTTGTCCAGCTTTTTTTTTTTTTGGAGAGACGAGATCTGGCTATGTTGCCCAGGCTGTTCTTGAATTCCTGGGCTCCAGCGGTTTTCCTACTTTGGTCTCCCAAAGTGCTGGGATTATAGGCATGAGCTACCATGCCCAGCCAGATCCTTTTTTTTTCAAGTATTTTTGATCC
Source organism: Carlito syrichta (assembly GCF_000164805.1). NCBI lineage: Eukaryota > Metazoa > Chordata > Mammalia > Primates > Tarsiidae > Carlito > Carlito syrichta. Next base: position 57,734 of record NW_007036723.1, read on the forward strand.
ACGTTTGGTTATGTGGAACACACAGAAATGGAGGGCCAACTCTGTTCTTAAAACTATGTGTAGCCAGGTGTGGTGACTCACGCCTATAATCCCAGTACTTTGGGAGGGTGAGGTGAGAGGATGGCCTGAGCCCATGGGTTTGAGACCAGCCTGGACAACTTGATCAGACCTCATCTCTACAAAAAAAAAAAAGAAAATTAACCAGGCGTGGTGGCGTGCACCTATAGTTCCAACTACTTGGAAGGCTGAAGTGAAAGGATCATCTGAACCCAGCAGGTCGATGTTGGAGTGGCCGTCAGTGTGCCACTGCACTCCACCCTGTGCAAGGGAGTGATACTCTGACACACACAAAAAAAAATGCTTTTGAGTTGGTTTCTCCTGTGTAGCCTAGGCCGGAGGACAGTGGCACAAATCATGGTTCACAGCATCCTCGACCTCCTGGGCTCGCAATCCTTCCTTCTGCCTCAGCCTCCAGAGTAGCTGGGATGACATGTGCATACCACGTCCAGCTAATTTTTAAATTTTTTTTGCAGAGACGAGATCTCGCTGTGTTGTTCAAGCTGGTCTTGAACCTCTGGGCTCTGGCAATTCTCCTGCCTTGGTCTCCCAAAGTGCTGGGATTATTGGCATGAGCCAAAAGTCTTACCTAAACGTAAAGACATTTAAAATTAAAAAGGAGGCCGGGCACGGTGGCTCATGCCTATAATCCCAGCACTTTGGGAGGCCCAGGTGAGAACACTGCCTGAGCCCTTGGGTTCGAGACCAGCCTGGGCAATTTGGTGAGACACCATCTCTACAATAAACCAAAAAATTAACTGGGCGTGTTGAAGTGTCCTGTAGTTCCAGCTGCTTGGCAGACTGAGGCAGAACGATTGCCTGAGCCCAGCAGATCGAGGCTGCGGTGGTTGTGAGTGTGCCACTGCCCTCCAGCCTGGGTGACAGTGAGACTCATACTCAAAGAACAAAAAAAAAAATTAAAAAGGGCCAGACACAGTGGCTCACACCTGTAATCCAGCACTTTGGGAGGCCAAGGCAGTAGAATTGCTTGAGCCCAGGAGTTCAAGACTAGCCTGGGCAAGATAGTGAGACATCCTTGTCTCTACACTCACACACAAAAAAATTATCCAGGCATGGTAGCGCACGTCTGTAGTCCTAGCTACTCTGGAGGCTGAGGCAGAAGGACCAGGTAAGACCAGGAGTTTGAGGCTGTGGTAATCTGAAATCATGCCACTGCACTCCAGTCTGGGTGACAGAGTGAGAAATTAAATTAAAAAAAAAAAGATAAGCAATGAAAAATAATTCAGGGAAACATTCCATGTGCAATGCGTGTGTCCCGTCCCTGCCTCCTCTCCTTCCCTGGGTGTTTGTCTTTTTAACCATGGTCAGTCTGCTGGGTGAAAAAGACTATCTTAGGTTCCGTTTGGATTTCTTTGTTATTGACTCTGTTGAGCATGTTTTCATTTGGTCACTGTGTGTACCTGTCTTTAGGACCACGTTGATGACTATATGCTCGCACCAGGAGCAGTGGCTTATGCCTGTAATCCCAGCACTTTGGGAGGTGGTGGCAGAGGCGAGAGGATTTCCTGAGTCCAGGGGTTTGAGATCAGCCTGGGCAACTTGGTGAGATCTCATCTGTACAACAAATCAAAACATTAGCCAGGTGTGGTGCCACACGCCTGTGTTTTCAGCTGCTTAGAAGGCTGAAGTGGAAGGGTCATCTGAGCCCAGCAGGTTGAGGCTAACAGTGGCCGTGCTTGTGCCACTGCACTCCAGCCTGGGTGACAGAGTGAGACTCTGACTCAAAAAACAAAAACAAAACAAAGCAAAAAAACTATTTGTAAACCTACGATTATCTAGACCTTAACCAAGAAAAGATAAATCAGGTCAGTGTAGTATGATAGAGTAGAACTATAGGTTATTTTGGAAGGATGAATTTTTAAAAAGCATATATAGCTAAAGAACCTGGGCCTTCTCAGAGTACTGTACCTGTTTGCTCAGGACATTGTTTCCTCCTTTCTTCCTATTGCTGCCTGTGTCGGCGTCCCTTCTCAGCCCAGCTGTGACTCTGGCCTGGCAACATGGTCCTGGTGCGTGGTGAGCAGCCCCCACCTTGCCTTCCCCAGGACCTGTGGTGGACACCCGGGACCTGTGGTGGAACACTTGCACGGGGCCTGGCCTGTAGCAGGGGCTGGGTGAGAAGGAGGTCCTGATCTGTGACCTCCCTGGGGCATATTTTCGCTCCTTGCACGAGGAATACTTCTCTGGCTACTCCTGCCCTAACACCGAGGGAGGCACTCCCATCCACCTGGTCTCCCAAACAGTTCTGTTCTTGTCCTCTTGCCCCCTGAAGTCTGTGAGGGAAACCTTTTGTGTTTCAGCTCTCAGACTGCCTTCTGTCTACCTGTAATTGCTTGAGTGTTTAAACCAAACTCTATGTGGATGCATAATGCTGAAACTTTTTTTAGCCAATCTATTTTATAAGCAAACTAGTTCACGTAAGTGTTTCCTGTTGGTCTTATTTTATTTTATGTTTTCATTTTTGAGACAGGGTCTTTGCTCTGTTGCCCAGGCTGAAGAGCAGTGTCAGAATCATGGCTTGGTGCAGCCTCGACCTCCAAGTAGCTGGGACTGCTGTGTGTGCCATGGTGCCCTGGAGTTTTTCATTTTTAAGCTTATCCATTATTTTCCCTGCTTTTTAGGCTTGAGAAGGCTTTCCACTTTGCCTTCTTAAAATTAGCTTTTTCTTTTGGAGTGATTCTAGATTTACAGAAAAGTTGCAAAGTTAATACAGAGGGTTGCCAAATATCCCTCACCCAATTTCTCCTTTTGTTATAACAATTTATAGCAACAGGGTGTTTTTGTCACAGCTAAGGAACGACATTGGTACATTACTATGACCCAAACTAGAGTCTTCTGGAATTCCACCAATTTTCTCAGTACCATTCTTTGTTTCTGGACTGCCTTGTTGTTGAATGTGTTTTTAAAAATGGCCCACCTTTCTTGTCCTAATAACAAGAATTTTGTGGGATGCTTTAAAAAAAAGAACGCTGAGGTGGAGTTCCTGGAGATTCTATGCAGTCACTGATGTGCTCCAGTACACTCCAGGCAGAACCATGCGGACATGGCTGGGAACCACAGGCTTGGATTCGAGGGTAACTCAGGGCTTCTGACTGGGTTCCTTGTGCTGAGAGGGATGGAGAGAACTGATACTGGCAGTCTGAACTGTCCTGAAAGATATTTTGGATTGCAAGCCAAGAAGCAGGATTAGTCTAAAATTTATATGCAGAAAGATCCCTGTTTTTTGAATCTGGGCTGTGGGCTGTTTTCTAACTTCTGTTTATAACCTCTGTTTTGAGTAATATTCCTCAGTGAGTTCAGTGTGGGGAGGGAGTCGATGGGAGGATGAGGGTGGCCCATGAGAAGAGGGGTTTGTACCTGGAATTCCAGGTGGGCTGATGGAGTTGGGGATTCACATAAGGCTTCCTGGGACCAGCCCAGGGACCTAGTCGGCCCCTGTGTTCTGTGATTTTTGCTGCTGTAACCAAGCTAGGGTTTTGGTCACCAGGTTGTTCTCATTGGTGGAAGAATCTGGGATGCTGAATGGAGATGTCTGTGAATTCGAGGCCCAGCTGGACGTTTGTGGCCAAGCCACCGCCTGGTGGCAGTACACAGACTCTCCTACAGTAGGAAGGCTGTAGGTTTTGTTGTGGTATTGGGTGCCACTCTCCTTCCTCCTCCCTCCACCCAGCCTTCTTAGGGGAGGTTTGATAGGTCTTTATGAAGTGACAGAACACGTCAAAGCCAACAAATTGAAATCCTGCTTTTTCTGCTTTGTTATCTCATCCAGGAAGGAGATTCAGATGCTAATTAAATGCGTGCTACCTAATTTCCATAGTGATTGGCAAGTGCTCTTTGGTGGGACCGTAGTTCTGTGTTATGACATCACAAATGGAAGTCAGTGGGAAGGAAGCTGCGTGAAGTGTATAGGCAGCCTCCGTGGAAGAGGAGGGCAGGGAGGCCTTTGAACTAGTCAGTGTGCACTAAGCCTGGTGTGTGTTTAAAGTATGTGTTTTGTACCTTCTCATATATATAAAATTATGCCTCTGATACTTATCACAAGATTTGTGGCTAAAAGGCTTACCAGTCACAAGTAATAGAAATCATCTCTGTTGTGTTTCTGGGTCTGATATGCGTGTTAAGGAATGATGATGGCTTTATTTTTTCTTACTGACATTTAGCATATCAAGGACTTACTTGCCTGTTGCACTGCACATTGCCATTGATGCTTGCCAGACAGCTCTCAAATCTTACACTCTTACACTTGATACATTTATGTGTCAAAATTAGTACTGCATTTCAAGTTTGGCCAAACCAGAGTCACCGTGTCTCACAAAACTCCGATAGCAGAGTCCCTGTGTCTCATGAAATTTTAGCTAGGCGGGACATAGAAGTTAGGGCTGAGGCCACTTTATATAGCAACACATGTATGTACACTACAATCTTGCATGTCTGTTGTTGGCATTAAAAGAAAGCGGTCTTATTGTTTGGGCCATTTATGGAAGCCTAGTACAAATTTTTTTTGTCGTTATCGGGTGCTTTCATCATTTATTTCTGGCCCAGGGATTTACTGTGTCTTAATTAGATCTTTAATCCTCCTGCGGAACTAACTCATTTATAAAGAACTTTTAAAAACTAGATACCAGCCCCTTAGGAGCTAGACTGGAGTTGCCTTGGCCATTGGTTGGGAGCTTCATGGGTTTGTTGTTGGCCAGGCCTTGGACCTCACGTAGATGATGGACTGACTTCTTGCCATGTCCCAGGCATGAGCATGTCTTGACCACTTTCTCCAGGCACATTAGGGGTGGAAAGGGACAGATGAACTAGACTCACCTGAACGTTTTGTTTGGATGTAAAAGATGGGATTTTGCTCAGTAGATTCTGGTTTGGCTGGAGAAATCGGCTTTTGCTTTCTAGAGGCCAGCTGCAGGAAGCCCTGCCTTAGCCACCATTAGGTCAGTGTTATGAAATGCCAGACTGACTTTAGTCATCACACCACAGTTAATTCCACTGCTGAAAAACTGGGGTGGAATGTAATCGTTTTCCCTACCTCGCCCTATGAACGGTGATCTGCAGATCTCTTGAATTGATCTTGATTTTCATTATTGCCATGACTTTTGGTGAAGAATTCTGTCTCAAGTCACCCAAACAAGGCCCTCATTTGAGCTGTAATCTGAATTCACTTGTATCTCACAGTTGAATTTCACTCATGAAACTGTAACCTGTACTTGAGAATTACAGATCAGTTGTAGAATTTTATAATTTACCACAATTTAGACTACTTACACTTGCATATGATCCCAGTTTCAGAAACAATGCCTTGTTTGGTGTACAGAGAATGAGCTGTCACTTTTGCATCTGTGCATTCCAAACTGTGTTTTAAAGCAATTGTAGCAGGAACAAACTATATATTTCTGTTTCAACACATAGCTTTCCCCTTTTATAACAGAGTTTGCATGTGATACATATTGCTTGGTGTCTTTCTTTCTTTAGCTAAATATATCTTAGAGAACTTACCATGTAGATACATTATCATTGCATTGGGAATGTGCCATATTTATTGAATAGGGCATTATGATTTTATGTAGTTTTTGTAACTCGATGTGGGTGAAAGACATTTCAGAGTACCTGATTTTCCCTTTTGCCTTTTGAGCATCATGTTTTATTTAGAGAATTTTAGCTAGGTAAGAACCAGTAAAGAGTTTTCCTCTCCATCCTGTCTCTTGAATATACACCTTGAGTGTCTTTCCTTAATTCCTTTCCCCAGTTATTCTGTTAGGGCATGCTAGTTGAAGCTTAAAAGTGTGTATTTTTGCTTTTAAAAATAACTTTTAGCACATCGTTGATTAAGCATATATATTAAGAGATTTTTAGGGCTGAAATGTCTTAATCTTAAATGTTTGAGTGCTAATACCTGCTTTTTAGTACTTTGAGTGTTTTGAGATTCTTGCGGAGGGTGGGGTAGGATTTTATTCGGAAATTATTGGAGAGGTTTTATGATGTAACTCAATGGGGGGCACTGTCCGTGGTGCTGAATTAAAGTGCCCATTGATTCCAAAGGCAGAAAAAGACTCTGAGATTGTGCAGGCCAAGCACACACCTGCTTAGCTGTTTAAAAGGGCACACCACCTGTGTGGACATGAGTCTCTTAACTTCTGTTGGAGTGTCCTATGCATCTGGAGAAGCCGGTTGTGTAGGCAGTACAGGGCCAGCATGAGTTGCAGTGAGTTGTTCTGACATGGGGAAGAACAAGTCTGTTTAAGTGGAAAGTATGAACCTATTTAAAGCCTAAAGTCTTGCCATAGTTATTGTACTTTTTTTAGTTGGAGTCTTACTCTGTCGCTAAGGCTGGAGTGTAGTGGCACACTCATGGCCACGGTATTTTTTATTTTACTTTATTTTTCTTTTAAAGAAGTGGGGTACAATTCAGGGTTAGGTATGCAAATGTTCATTACACAGGTACTCTTGTTGATGAGCTGTGCCCCTCCCTCCCCTGGCAGTTTCCCACTACCGCCAGTCCCTTTCTTATAGTATTATGATAATTAATATTTGTTTAATATATACCATTTGCAAGTGTTTAGTAACCTTCTCAACAAAATTGTCTATAGGATTGAGGGGTTTTTTTGTTTTTTGTTTTTGAGTTGGAGTCTCACTCTGTTACCCAAGCTGGAGTGCAGTGGCATGCTCACGGCACTGCAGTCTCGACCTGCTGGGCTCAGGTGATCCTTCCACCTCAGCCTTCCAAGTAGTTGGAACCACAGATGTGCACCACTATGCCCAGCCATTTTATTGATTGATTGATTGTAGAGATGAGGTCTCGCCATGTTGCTCAGGCTGGTCTTGAACTCTGGCCCGCCTCCCCCCCCCCCGCAGTTCTCTCACCTCCGCTTCCCAAAGTGCTGGGATTTACAGGTATGAGCCACTGTACCTGGCTATAGGTTGAGTTTTAATTACTAGGAAACCTGTCACAAAATAATGACTTTCCATATTGACTATATGAAGGTTCCTAAGTCTAAGCTAAGACATTTGCCATTTTATGCAAAATAATATCACAAGTGAGGGCAAATTATAGTGTGATATAGACTGTGCTCACATTCCATTTAGCACTTTGAAAGCAACTAAAAGTTCATATTTAGTAAACATTAGTAAGTGAATTTTTATGATACTTTTGGAGTTTATTAGTTACTAGACATCATCAAAGCCGCAGGCATATTTTTGTTAATTTGATTCAAGCCATGAAGGTAAAACTCTTGGAATTTCTTTGCTTTTTTTTTAAAGCTGGCGACACAGATGACCCACCAAGAATTACTCAAAACCCTGTTATCAACGGGAACGTGGCCCTGAGTGATGGGCACAACAACACGGAGGAGGACATGGAGGATGGTAAGTCCATGTGGTGTGCTTGCAGTGGGTGGAGACCGGTCAGAAACACAGATTCAGACCCATATTTTCCTTGAGTACTTCTGAGTTTAAGAGTAGCTAGTTCTCAGGAGGTGGTGTCTGAGGAAGATATAGGATCCTGTTTTGGTTCTGAGTTTCAAGATTGCCTCCAAAGTTTTAAGGTAAGTGAATTCTCCCTAGCCTAGGTGAGAAGGTTTAGAGACACTTGTAATGGGCGGGTGTATGCTCAGCCTGCATTTCTCCAGCCACTGCTAGTGTCCAGAACAACAGGCTTCTTTCTCTCCTTCCTTTTTGTTTGCAGCAAGATACTTCCAGACATTGGAACTTGGCTTTCCATTGCACTTTCACTGCAGTGTGTCTATCAGTCAATGCAGCTGATATCCCCTCACTCCCACTAGGCGGAAAGTCAGACTCCAGCTGTTTGGGCCTCCCACACTGACTTTGGGCCTATAGCTTCTATGTCAGAAGGCATGTGCACTTGTGCATGCATGGGCATTTTTTGTCTAGGAAATCACTTTTTTCTTTGGAGACTATCTTCTTGTAACTTCCTGGATTATGTGACTCAGACATTTGCAAGGACAAAGTTGTAAGAAGGGAGCAGCCAGTAATTGCTTTATGCAGCCCCTGGAATCTTGCAGTATGATATGAAACCATGTTCTGTCAAAAAAACATGTCCACCAATCCTCATGAGGGTTGTGTCCTTCCCAGGGGAGTAACGGGGCAGTTGAAAGAAACCGTCAGTCACGGGCTGCACCACCAGAAGGACTGCTGTTCAGACCTCCTGCCAAAAGTTCAGCCTCCATGAGAAACTGCAGCCGTAGTTGAGAGTTCTCTCACAGTGCGGTTTACCCCTGGCAGCTGGCTGAGGCAATATCTGAGGAAGGTAAAGAGGCGTGGTCTACACCCGCTGCTTTGTTACCTGTGGAGTGCGCTTTCCACTGTAGGCCGAGGGCAATGGTGTGGGTGCGGTCTCCTTGGTTGTTGGGTTGTTTTGGTGGTTTTACTACAGACACCTGAGATGCCAGAAGTGATTCAGAGAGTTCATTTGGGAAGGCCTGGCCAGGTTTGAGGTGCCCAGTGTGCATTGGGGTCTGTTGGCAGAGCAGTTACTGGCCCGACCCAGTTAGAGCACTCCCAGTCTAGGTGCCTCAAAGCAGTTTGTTCTAGTCATTGCCCACCTTTTTCCCGGGGGAGGACTGGGAGGAGACACAGATAGAGCTAGAGGGCAGAGTTTCTCATCTCCTGTTGGCATTTGAACTGGAGAATTCTCTGTCATGAGGGGTGTCCTGTGCATTATAGGATGCCTGTGTTCCCTGCCCTCCACTCCACACCGCAGTTTTGACAACCAGAAATGTTGCTAGTCATCGCCAGAGGTCTCCTGGGAATTATCACTGATAACAAAGGCACAGTGTAGGTAAAAATCCTCCCCTTTGAGGCAGATTTTATTAAATTATTAATAGTAGATAATGGTGCTTAAACCATGGGGTCTAAATGTGGGAATGCCCCTATTGTGAATTCCCAAGTGGAAAAGTATATTTTACAAAAAAGAGATCTTCAGTATCACTTATGCCTGGTTTGGAATTTTAGTTGCCTTTTGAAAGACCCAAAGGGTGATATCTGTTTGATGGCAAAAGGCAGAGAAGGAGATGGTTCTGGTTCTAGGAGCAGAGTGCTTAGTTGCAGGCAGCATTTTCTCTGTTGTAATGTGTGTTGTGAAACGCTCTTCTGCAGGGCTCAAGTATGTTGTGACAGTGTGGAAGTTCTAGGAAGTTGGAAGTGTACTAAGTTAAACACGTTTGTTACTGAGTATGTCTCGGAGTTGCTGTTATGGTCACATTCTACAAAAGAGGTTTGCATTAATGATTTCCCAAGACTCTAGATTTAGAGCCCCTTTTTTCTGGGTTTTTGTTATTCATTCATTTATTTATTTATTTGAGTTGGAGCCTCATTCTGTCACCCAGACTGGAGTGCAGTGGCCGCTCCCGGCCACCGCAGCCTAGACCTGCTGGGCTCCGGCGATCCCTCCGCCTCAGCCTTCCAAGTAGCTGGAACTGCAGGCGCGTGCTACCGTGCCCGGCTAATTTTTTTGGTTTATTGTAGAGATGAGGTCTCGCTACCCAGGCGGGTCTCGAACCCACGGGCTCAGGCAATCCACTCACCTCAGCCTCCCAAAGGCGCGGGATTACAGGCTGAGCCACCGAGCCCAGCTGTTTTTTATTTTTGAGTCAGGGTCTCACTCTGATGCTCAGTTTGGAGTGCAGTGGCACGATCATTAACCACAGCCTCGACCTCCTGGGCTAAGTGATCCTTCTGCCTTAGCCTCCTGAGTTGCTGGGACTATAGGAACATACCACCTTAACTTTGATTTTTTTTTTTTTTCCTTATTGAGACAAATTCTTGCTGTTTTATCCAGGCTGGTCTCGAGCGATCCTTCTGCCTCAGCCTCCCAAAGTGCTGGGATTGCAGGCATGAGCCACCAAGCCTGGCCAAGAAAGGCTGTTGTTTGAACATTTCCAAATAGGGCACACATTCTGAGAAACGATGGATTAGAATTCTTTTGTAGCCAAATCATCAAGGACTTGACCAATGTGTTGAGAGGCCTTTTTACTTTTTAGTAAGGGACATTTCTTGTATAAGAAGTTAAAGGGACCGGGCTCAGTGGCTCAACCTGTAATCCCACACCTTTGGGAGGCCGAGGTGAGTGAATTG
>NW_007036723.1:68033-85479 GCF_000164805.1 Carlito syrichta
AAAAGAAAAAAAATAGCCGGGCTTGGTGGCTCAGCCTGTAGTCCCGCACCTTTGGGAGGCTGAGGTGAGTGGATTGCCTGAGCCCACTGGTTCGAGACCCGCCTGGGCAGGGAGACCTCATCTCTACAGTAAATAAAAAAACTAGCCGGGCGTGGTAGTGCACGCCTGTAGTTCCAGCTACGTGGAAAGCTGAGGCGGAAGGATCGCCGGAGCCCAGCAGTGAGGCTGCGGTGGCTGGGAGCGGCCACTGCACTCCAGTCTGGGTGACCGAGTGAGACTCCAACTCAAAAAAAAAAAAAAAAAAAAATGAAGTTAAAGAGCTAGCAGTACAGAGATATGGGACAGATGTGTAGTTGAGGAAGAGAGCATTTAAGAACCCTGTTAACAGATTATGGCCAAGTATCAGAATTATTTCCTAGTCATAGTTACTGAGCTTTTTAAAGGTTTTGTATTCACTGTTGTCCTTCAGACGGCCAGAGAAGTTTTAGAGCAAATGCGACCTCTGAAGGTCTAGATGAAACTGAATTTGGGTTCTTGTTCTCCATGAAACTAAAGTGATTTCTGGAGATTGCGTAGAATTTGCAAAAACTTGTATTAGAGTGAGTAATTGAGGTTTGACACAATTACTATAAAAGCACCATTTGAGGAAATTTCAGGGTAGCCTTTCTGATTCGGACATCTGAAGTGTTCTTTCTGTCCTGTCTTCATGCAGCCGAAGTGCAGGCTGGCCCACTGGCCTTTGCCTTGCAGAGTGTGAGGGTAGGAGTGGTGGGCGCTTTGTCCTGGCGGGGAGCTGCGGCTGCTTCCTGGCTACTTCCTGGTCTCGGGGCAGGATGGGAAGGCGGTGATTTTTGCAGGGTCTAGGTGAGGATATAGAAGCTTGTTCTGCGTTTACTGTGAAGAAGTTTTGGGTAGCAGATGTGCCCTGTCAGTGTGAGTCCCTCTGAATGAAGCACTGATTCTGCAGGGTATGGGGTCCTCTGTAATCCCTAGTGCACTGCTGAGTTTTAAATTTTTTGAAATAATTTCAGACTCACAGGAAGTTGAAAAATAGTACCTAGGATCCTGTGCGCCTTTTGACTGTTCTGACCTCTATTGGTCAGTCTCGTGCAGTTCTTTATTAGGATAGTCTGGCTGGCCATATCTGTTAAAGCTAGATTTCAAGTTTCCTCTCTTTTTCAGGGGACATTCTGTCTTGACCTTTTGGTATTTAATGTAAATTTTCGATTATTCTATTAGTACAAAGAGATTAGAGCCACTTAGGTGAAATTTGAATTCACCCAAAGTCTCATCTGAACTTCTTGATTAGCAAATTTTTTTTTTTTGTAAGTCAAAGTTTCACTCTGTTGCCCAGGCTGGAGTGCAGTGGCGCACCATCACAGCTCACCACAACCTCAAACTCCTGTGCTCAGGCGATCCTCCTGCCTCAGCTTCCTGAGTAGCTGGGACTATGGGCATGTGCCACCATGCCCTGCTAGTTTTTTTATTTTTATTTTTTGATAGAGACAGGATCTTACTTTTTCTCAGGCTGGTCTCAAACTCTTGGGCTCAAGCAGTTTCCCACCTTGACCTCCCAAAGTGCTGGGATTAAAGGCGTGAGCCACTGTGCCCAGCCCTGATTAGGAGATTTTAAAAGATATATCTGTTCTTAGAAATATGCCCTGAGGCGCATATAGTGCTAACGCCTATAATCCCAGCACTTTGATAGGAGGCAGAGGTGTTAGGATTGCTTGAGCCCTGGGGTTCGAGACCAGCCTGGGCAACTTGGCCAGACCTGGTCTATACAGTAAATCAAAAAAATGAGCTGGGCATAGTGGTACACACCTGTGGTTCCAGCTACTTGAAAAGCTGAGGTAGAAGGATCACCTGAGCCCAGTGAGTCGAGGTTGCAGTGTCCAGGAGCCTGCTACTGCATTGCAGCCTGGACTACAGTGTAAGACTCCAACTAAAAAAATAAAAATAAAATGTTCCTTGAGGCCGGGCGTGGTAGCTCAAGCCTATAATCCCAGCACCTTGGGAGACTGAGGTGAGAGGATGGCCTGAGCCCAGGAGTTCGAGACCAGTCTGGGCAGCTTGGCAAAACCTTGTCTCTGTGATAAATAAATTAAAAATTAGCTGGGCATGGTAGCATGTGCCTGTAGTTCCAGCTACTTGAAAGGCTGAGGCAGAAGGATTGCCTGAGCCCAGCAGGTCGAGGCTGTGGTGGCCGTGAGTGTGCCGCTGCACTCCAGCCTGGGCGATAGAGTGAGACTCCAACTCAAAAAAAAAAAAAAAAAATAAAAGAAATATGCCTTGAGTGTGAGGCAGAAATCTAGTGTATAGGTCCACAAAAGTGAGCCAACCACCATATGCCAAGGCAGCGCTAGGCTTGGGGTACAGAGGTGGGCACGCTGCAGCCTCTGGGCTGGCTTGGAGACTCAGTGCCATGCTGGGCTTCACCATTGTTTGATTCTATTTAACACTTAAGAAATAATCCAGGAACTTGAGTATCAAGTGTAGGGTGAAAGAACAGAAGGCCCTTATCATATGCCTCAATATCGTGTATGTAAACTCTAATCCTACAAAGAACTGAATTATATAAAACCCATGAGTTGGAAGAGAGGTGTAACCGGTGGCAGAATGTTTTGGATCCTGCTATGTTTTTCCACTGACTGCTTTTTCTGCACAATTCTGTAAATATGATCTCTGTAAAGCAGGGATGCTAACGGCCCCGTTTTATTGGGGTCTGTGTTTTGCGGTGGGTTACATTAAACTCTAGGAATGGTATTTTAAAAACCAGAGGCAGGGTTACTGTGACTATTTGACAAGTGTTGGTTTATTGAAATTCCCTAATTGTTAACTTTGCAAAGCACTTAACTTCAGAGAGCTTTAGTTTTCTCACCTAAAAAGTAGGAATTAAGTCATGTCTACCTTGGAGGATGTAGCTACTGCTCAGTTGTGACTTGTGTGTCCATAAAAACGCATAGTAAACCTTTTTCCTGTGCCATTGTAGACATATTATCTTGAACAAGTTTCTTGCCTTTTAATAGACTCCCTGGAAGGGGGTAGGGTAGCACCTACCACTTGTAGAGGCTTGAATAAGTAATTCTGCTAGCTGAGCCATACCTCCCTCAGCTGCTCTTCCTTCTGGATGCCTCTGGTGTGGACAGCTCAGCAGGGTGTTCTGGAATAAAAGCATTTGGGGTGAAGAGCAAGGTAGAAGTGCTAACCGTCACACATGCTTTTGATTTTCCTTCTCTGGTAAAAATACGCCCTCTCGTGAGGACTGATGGACATGTTTTCTTAAGAACAAACTCAGCTGCAAACTTTAGGCAGTTTTTGTTCACTAAGAATGGCTATTGCGGAGAATTTGGTTGTTAGTGGGTTTTGGAGTCTGAAGGATTGTCAGATCCCACCTGACACCTCCAGGGGTCTGAGGCTGAATGATGGGCATGGGCTCGTCTCAGCTGCTCCTCACCTGAGCCTACTTTGTGCTTCAGGGATTCAGGAAGTCCTGAGAGCCCCTGATTGTACCCAGGAGCTGAGAGAGCATGGCCCCTCCGTGTGGGCCCTGCTGCTAGTCAGTGACTGGGCCCAGGCTGCAGTGATATGGGTATAGAAGGCATTCAGAAGCTTCTGTAGCTGTTTGAACTTGCGGTAGCAACTTTGTGTCTAATGACAGTCAGTAACAGGTTGGCGGGGTGGCCCCTGCCGGGTTTGTCAAAACTGATTGGCCCGTGACCACTTGCACATAATAGTTGCCAGCATGAGTAAAAGGTGGAAATATCAAATGAGACCTTCAGTGGAACCTCTGCTAAGAGGCACTATGTGTACAAAACCTTACTTTCTTAAGTCAGCCTTCAGTCTTGTTAAGGTTGAGCAATTTATACTATTTATGTGGAATGAATACTGGTTTCTTTAAAAACAACAACAACAACAACAACAACAAAACAACCCGTTCCCCATAGAGAGTCCAGGCTGGTATTTCACCACAGTTGTGAGCTAATGAAGTTAATGCTCGTTTTTAGGCAAACTTCTTAGCATTTCTGGCTTCTGGGCAGGTGGGGCTTCAACTCAGAAGTCCTTGCATGCCTGCATGTTCTGGGCTCTGTGTTTCTCCTCTAGACTCAGGCCAATGCTCATGACCTCTTTCCTTCCACAAGTCCTGCCCGTGTACCTACGTGTAAGCCACCTCCTCTCCAAAGTCTCTCCACTCAGTGGGTGCCAGGGTCCCTTGGAAGCTGAGGCTTAGCAGGATAGGTGCTCCTGGCACGTTGAGTCCGAGGGGACAGGCCAGTATGTGTTGTTAGCCCTGAGTTTTGGATCTCATAGAGAAGGATTCAGTCCATCAGAAACCTCGTCATCTGCGTGTGAGACGGTTACTAAATGGGAGGCAACTTTCCAGAGGGTGAGGCTTGAGCAGTAGAGGAATCCTGTGTAGGACAGTGGACTCCAGTAGCTGCTGTGCCCCACCGTTGTGGGGCTCTGACTGCTGACTGTTTTCTTGCAGACACCAGTTGGCGCTCCGAGGCAACCTTTCAGTTCACTGTGGAGCGCTTCAGCAGACTGAGTGAGTCGGTCCTTAGCCCTCCGTGTTTTGTGCGAAATCTACCATGGAAGATTATGGTGATGCCACGATTTTATCCAGACAGACCACACCAAAAAAGCGTAGGATTCTTTCTCCAGTGCAATGCTGAATCTGATTCCACGTAAGACAGTTTAAATGATGCAACTACAAATCCACAAATAGTTGTATGACATGATTAGAAGCCAAATTTAACCAACCTCAGTTTCATCTTAAATTGTGTTGCCTCTAAGCCCTTTGGTTTTAAATTAAATATGTGTATCTCTTTAAAATCCACTGTTATGTAAATATCCAAACTAGAAAAATACTTACAGATACAAAACCGAAGCCTGTATGTTAGAATCTGCCAGCCCACGGAATCCGGGCCAGCTGGACCTCGAGCTGCCTGGCCTGGCTCTTACTTTGCGGTGACTGCCTGCAGGGCAATGGGAGTTGTCTACTGCCTGGCCTTTTCCAGCCATTGTGTGATAACTCCTTCCTGTGGCTTATCCCGAAGGTGCAAAGAATACATTCTGTGAGCAATTTACAACACAGGCATCTACCTTCAGGAATATTTCTAAATTCATGTAAATTCTTAAAGAAGATGTATTATGAAATGTCCTAAAATTGAGAAACATTTTGATGGTCCTCTAATTTAGATGAAACAAGATTAGAAACTTCACATTTTCCTATTTCAAATTTTATAACTATGGGATCCATCTCAGAAATTTATGGGTCTCCCTTCATCAACGACAGTAACTTACTACTCACTTAAGGGAAGTGTGGGTCACTTTGTCACATCGAAGTACCACGAAGCAGCTGCATACCTAAACCATATCTGCCCTGTCTCCCTGTCCCCTTCCCCCAGGTAGTGACCCTTCAGAGACCACAACAGAATGTTCCCCAGAAGGGGAACACTGGCACCAGCTGGTCTGTAAATGTCCCAGAGAGTACAATTTATTTGTTTTTTCTTTAGTGGTTAAGAAGTGCCAAGCCAGCTTTAGGATGAAGCCAGGGCCTGTTGATAAAGTTAATGTTGTGATGTGATCTGATCAGCATCTGGACTAGATTTTAGTCTAATAGAAACCTTAGCCTGAACAGCATTTTGGGAAACCAGTGAGCTGTCCAGCCAGCACAAGCATCCTGAGTAGCAGAGCATGCCGCTGGGAACAGCACCCTCTGCACATGTTCTCCGGCGCCTCCAACCATGTCACAGTTCTGTTGTGGCACTCACCTACAGAGCCCTGCTTGAGTCACAAGCCTTAACTTTAGTCGGCTTCAGAGCACTGTTTCTGGTTTTTAAACATTGGTGCAGAGACCCTTCTGTGGTCTGCCCCACACTTGACCGCGTGTAGAGTAGTTCTCTGCGGTTGCGATTTGGTGCCCATGCCTGACACATGCCTGACAGTGTTAACTCGTTGATGAACTTCTCAGTGCCAGGCAGGATGGCACAGCTGTGAGCCCACAGAGCTACCTTGGTGCAGCCCTGTTCAAAGTTCTGTGTCTCAGTGCCGGCCCTTCCCCGCAGGAACAGGGAGCATTCTGGGAGATGTGGAGAGGCACAGCACTTAATGCGCCGTAGGAGTGTGAGAGATGCTGGGAAGTGACAACGGTATTGGGAGGAGAACCCGAGGCTTACATCCATCCATTGACTCTTCTTTTCAAATAATTATTTTACCAAAAGTCTTTAGTCTTTTACAAAATCTACAACCAATTTTTAACACTTGGAAATTGGTATTATATAGCTACGTTGTAAAATTCAACTTAAAACTTTTTAGGAATTAAAAAAATAAATGAGATTGTTAGTTACATCACCACAGACTCCACTGGGGCACCCCAAATACTTCTTCTTTATTAAAGTCACATATGTCCCTATCCCCATCTCACCTCCCAACCCACAAGAAGAGAGAGAGAGAGAGAGAGAGAGAGAGAGAGAGAGAGGACACCAGCGGGCATTCTAGTGTGCTAGTTGTTAGCGTATTTAGACTGTGTCCATCAGGTGGGATGTCAGCTAAGGCTTAGTTCACTGTTGTTTTAAACAGGTCATGGTCCTGCCACGCACAAGCAGTGCTGAAAATCATAAATTACAGAGATGATGAAAAGTCGTTCAGCCGCCGCATCAGTCACTTGTTCTTCCATAAAGAAAATGACTGGGGGTTTTCCAACTTCATGGCCTGGAGTGTAAGTACCCGTGTTAGTTGGAATCATCTGTGCTGTGTTGCACGTTCCCCTAGTTTTTTGATTCTCAAGTCCTTTCATTCATTTTAGAGTCAATTTTCTGCTTTGTAAATTGGACAGGTGTCTGTGAAGATTCATTTTCTCAGGCCAGGTGCAGTGGCACATGCCTATAATCCCAGCACTTTGGGAGGCTGAGGTGAGAGGATTGCCTGAGCCCACGGGTTCGAGAGCTGCCTGGCAACTTGGCAAGACCTCATCTCCACAATAAATCAAAAAATTAGCTGGATGTGGTGGCCTGTGCCTGTAGTTCCAGCTACTTGAAAGGCTGATGCAGAAGAATCGCCTGAGCCCAGCAGGTTGAGGCTGCAGTGGCCGGGAGCGTACCATTGCCCTCCAGTCTGGGTGACAGAGTGAGACTCCAACTAAAAAAAAAAAAAAAAAAAATGCGTTTTCTCAGTTTTCCAGCTTAGGTTTTTAACTGTCATCGGGATTCAGGACTCAACTTTGACTCAGCCATCAGGCTAGTTTTCCTATAAAAGACATAGTACTGATAGGGCCCTTTCCTGAGTCAGGCATAGTGCTGAGTGGTTCCATGTTTCTGCAGTCCATTTTGGCTGCTTTTGGAAGGGGTGTAATGTTCCTGGGAATGTCACTGCTGTTCACTCCAAGGTCCTTATCACTCCTTGCTGCTGTCCTTCTAGCCAAGCCCTCTGGAACCCCTTTAGCCCTGCTCTGAGGAGCAGGCATGGCTTCCTCCCATCCACGCTGTGGACTTGAGCACCTGGATACCTCGTGGGGCCTCCTAGAGTGGTCAGGCTTTTGCTATTTTTTGTTCAGGGACCATTGTTTAAAGCAAATTGAAACGCTCAAATTTGAAACAGCACTGGATGTTTTTAAAAGTAGCATTTTATTTGGGAGGTCAAGGCGAGAAGGTTGCCTTAGATTACGGGTTCGAGACCAACCTGGGCAGCTTGGTGAGACATCGTCTCTACAATAAATCAAAAAATAAGCTGGGTGTAGTAGCATGCGCCTGTAGTTCCAGCTACTTGGAAGGCTGAGGCAGAAGGATCACCTGAACCCAGCTGGTTGAGCCTGCAGTGGTTTGTGAGCATGTCATTGCACTCCAGCCTGGGCAACAGAGTGAGACTACAACTCCAAAAAAAAAGAAAAGCACTTTAATCTGTTAAGTCCAGGGCACTGAGCATAGAGGCTCATGCCTGTAATCCTAGCACTTTGGGAGGTAGAGGCAAGAGGATTGCCTGAGCCCAGGGGTTTGAGACCAGCCTGGGCAATTTGGTGAGACCTTGTCTCTACAATAAAAAAAAATTAGCCAGGAGTGGTGGCATACTACTTGGAGGGCTGAGTTGGAAAGATCAACTGAGCCAAGCAGGTCGAGGCTGTGGTGGCTATGATCATGCCACTGTACTCCAGCCTGGGTGACAGAATGAGACTCCAACTCAAAAAAAGTCCGGGGCACTAGTGTAATTGTCCCTGTGGAATCAAGTGAGTGCTTGTGTGTTCTTGTGCAAGTTGGGTATTCTTATTTATTTTTTATAGGAAGTGACTGATCCTGAGAAGGGATTTATAGATGATGACAAAGTGACGTTTGAAGTCTTCGTACAGGCAGATGCTCCCCATGGAGTTGCGTAAGTTTTTCTTTTATTTGGGTGCTATTAAAAAATATCTTTTATGTGGCAGTGAAAGAAGCATGGGCACGTGTTTGACAGAGATGCATGTGCTCAGCAAAGAGGCCCTGTCCCCGTGTATGCCCTGTGGCACACAGGTCTCCGCCTGCACCACGGTCACTCCTCTGCTAGGTCCCCGAGCAGTCTCATGTTGGATGCTTGGGACATAATCGTGTAAATATGGTCAATGAGGCAGCAGTGGCTTCCCGTTCTTAGCGCATACAGGTTGCTCTGACCGGGGAACTGAGACCAGGATATATGGAACTCAGCAGAGATGCTTGTTTGCCAAGGCAGGGGTGTGGAGTTATGTCAGTGTGATGAGGTGTACAGAGGAGCAGGCGGCATCACTGACAGGCTGCATGGTGAGCAGGGACGAGAGAGGTTGTGACCAGGGTCATTAGGTGTACGTGGGAGTGTTCGCTAAGCCGTGGAGTCACAGAGTGCCATCGACTCTGACTGCACAATCAGTGTCTCCTCCATGTTGGTCACGCTTGATGGCTGTCATGTTTGTTCCCACCTTTGCATCATATACAGAGTGAGGTGGAGATGGGGGCATTGTTCTGCTTCAGACACCACTTTCTCTGGCTTCCTGTTGCTACATTGGGGGATCGAGGGGCACAGTTCACTCAAGGAACCCACCGTTTCACCTAACCAGCCACCACGATGGCAAAATAAAGAAAAACTCGAGGAGTTGAGAAGTGTAAAGTGAATCTTGCTGAATTCATTTTCCTGTTTTTCCCGGTATGTGTCTCTACAGAGAGACGGGTTTCAGCTCTATTTCTTGCTGACCCTGTACGTGATTGCTGTATTATAAAACTGCATAGTAGGCATGTTGGGTATGGACTTGTAGGACTCCGTGTCTGTGAATGCCGATCCTGATGCCAGCAGGCAGGTACTCCAGTGGCGATTCCAGTGCTGGGGTTGAATCTGCACCAGTTCACACACTTGGGCAAACAGACGAATCAGTGGCCAGGGAAAGGGTACTCCTGGCCTTGGTTTCCTCAACAGCAAGGACCTGTGGTGAGGGATGCAGGACCCTGGACCTCTCAGGATGGTAGGAAGGCAGTGATGGTAGCAGCAGCAAATGTCTTGTGTGAGTTACTCCTAACCACAAACTCATCTTTCAGGTGGGATTCCAAGAAGCACACAGGCTATGTGGGCTTGAAGAATCAGGGAGCCACATGTTACATGAACAGCCTGCTGCAGACACTGTTTTTTACAAACCAACTCCGAAAGGTAAATGGATAGTGTTCTTACCTGTAGTCTTCCAATGCCCTTTCCTCTTAGGAATCAAGCAGAGTCCTTAGCAGACACCCTTTGTCACCTCTACCCCCATGGCACCGTCCCCACAGATGGCTGCTAGTTGATACTGGGTGTTTTCCTTCCCTAGTGGTTACATACCTGCTGTGGAAACCATCAAAAGTTGACTGACATACTCTTACAGACCTAACCTTAATTGTGCTAGAAATAATTCTGTGACTTTTTTTTTGAGTTTGGAGTCTCACTCTGTCACCCAGACTGGAGTGCAGTGGCCGCTCCCGGCCACCGCAACCTCGACCTGCTGGGCTCCGGTGATCCTTCCGCCTCAGCCTTCCAAGTAGCTGAAATTACAGGCATGCACTACCACGCCCGGCTTATTTTTTGATTTATTGTAGAGATGAGGTCTCGCTGCCCAGGCGGGTCTCGAACCCGTGGGCTCAGGCAATCCACTCATCTCAGCCTCCCAAAGGTGTGGGATTACAGGCTGAGCCACTGAGCCCCGCTTGTTTTGTTTTTTTAACAAAAACCATTGACAGCAACATTTGAAAGTTTTTAATCAAATTTGAGTTGCCAAATTACTCAGCTGTGAAGTCTGATTTCCATTTATTATAAATGCAGCTTATTTTTTATTAAGAAAATTGATCAAAAGAATAGACATACTTCGAATCTCATGTAGCAACACTGTTTTGAGAATTACATGTGATTAGTCTGAAGCAGTGCAGACAAGACCCACCCCTGCTTGTGGGGCCCTGCTGTACAGACAGACAGACACATGTACAGCAGGGTTTTGCCGCACATAGGGAGTTTTCACAGCATTTTAGTTTTCATCACATCTTTTGTGCACAAGAAGGTGGTAAGTTAAAAAATGGTGCTCCTGCTGGGCACAGTGACTCAAGCCTGTGATCTCAGCACTTTGGGAGGCCAAAGCGAGAGGGTTGCCTGAGCCTAGGGGTACGAAACCAAGACTAGGTAACTTGGTGAGACCTCGTCTCTGCAGTAAATCCAAAAATTAACCATGCGTGGTAGTGCATGCCTGTAGTTCTGGCTACTTGGAAGACTGAGGCTGAAGGATCGCCTGAGCCCTGCAGGTGGATGCTAGGGTGGCTGTGAGCGTGCCAGCCACTACACTCTAGCCTGGGTGATGGAGTGAGACTCCAACTAAAAAAAAAAGGTGCTCCTACAAGTATGAAATAAAAGTAGTTCTCCTTGGATGGTGAGCTATAAGTAATTTAAAAATTATTTTCTGCTTCCTTGTTTCTCAGATTGTCACTGAAGACACATATGACTTAAATTCTCTCAAACTGCCTTTGCCATTGTGTTATTAGAAATGAGACTGTTAGGACAAACCCCTTGGGTTCCCTCCTACGATGGGAACTCTTCTGTCCTCTTAATAAATCCTGCTTTCTAAAAAAGAAATAAGACTTTTATATGAAAATTAAAATTTTTACTATCTTTAATTCTCTTGCATCTTCTCAGAGTAAATTCTTATTTCTGAATTATTTCTTGTAGGCTGTGTACATGATGCCAACAGAGGGTGATGACTCATCTAAAAGCGTCCCTTTAGCCTTGCAAAGAGTGTTCTATGAGTTACAGCACAGTGATAAGCCTGTAGGAACAAAAAAGCTAACCAAGTCATTTGGGTATGTATTAGAAATCTACCTTGGCTATTCTACTTCCTTCTTTTTGATGGCTGAATGAGTGGAGGACAGAAAAAACATACTTTAGTAGAGCAGCATACTGAGCAGCATACTGGAAGCATTTAATTTAGGGAGGCTTGAGCATTTAGTTATGTCAGTGTTTTACCATTGTGTTTTGTTTCACCTCTTTGGAAATAGCAGCTTTGTTTTAGAATTTTGTTGAGAAATAATTCACCACTTAAAGATTTTACTTTGCAACACAAGAACATGTATTGCTCTCAAATGTGTTACATTTTCTTGCAAACACTCCCTCCCCTAGCAGTAAGATTTTCAGAACAAGATTTTTTAAAAAGTTGTGAGCATTTGGCTGGTAAAATTTAATCTGTCTTGGAATTTCAACTCCCAAAAATAATCTTCACAAAACAGAAACTTAATAATAAAGTTGGAAGTTTAAATGTAGATGTCTGTTTTATCTTTGAAAGGTGGGAAACTTTAGATAGCTTCATGCAACACGATGTTCAAGAGCTATGTCGAGTGGTAAGTTTTAAGTGATACTTGTATATTTCTTACAATGAGTAGTTTGAAGCAGTATTAGAAGTTCTTGCCAGTAAAACTTCAGACCTAATTCAGATAATGTCCTTATTTGTTTAGGACCAGACTTAGGCTAGGAAGAAAAGACAGCATCTATCTAGTGTTAGACACTGGAGAAAATTATTAGAATGATTATTTGAAGGTAAAGTGTCAAAGGAAGCTTGAATTGTAGTAGTAGTAGGCTTTTGATTTGTTCAAGTGGTGTCTTATATATATACACACACCCACATTCATCTGAGAGCCAGCGGGTACCTTTGTTCGCTGTCCTGTTGGTCCTAAGACACATTAGAGGGGCGACTTCTGTTGGTACTCCAGCACCCAAACCCCTTCCGTGAGCATGCTTCTCTTGGAGGGGACCTGTATGTGGGCCATCCTCCCACGTTATCCTTAGTCACTGGCAGATTCTCACTCTTCCAGTTGTGGTAAAAGACATGCAGTCACACACACATGAAATGGCTATTCAAGGTGATTGGCTGGGCAAGGTGTGTTTTCTTTTTTGCAGCACTAGCTGGATTGAATCCAGTTCATTAAATATCCATGGACAAACCAGTCAATCCTGTTGACAGGCTCAACTCATTAATCTCTTGGTGTGGACCATTACGAGTTAAGTTTAGTGAACAATTTTACATGCTTTTCCACAGAGGTAAAATGAATATAAGAATGCT
The DNA here is from genome assembly GCF_000164805.1 of Carlito syrichta. Lineage (NCBI taxonomy): Eukaryota > Metazoa > Chordata > Mammalia > Primates > Tarsiidae > Carlito > Carlito syrichta. Next base: position 80,593 of record NW_007036723.1, read on the forward strand.
TCTAAAGGCACTACGGATTACTAATTCATTCCAAAGGCTGTATAAAAGGTTAACCTCAACTGTTGCATGTAGATATGTTTGTAAAATTCCAACCAAGAAGATTTTGTACTATGTTTTTTATAATTGCATGCCAAGGGTCATATTTTTATAGTCTACAACTTCTTTGAACATTGATATTTCCTAGTCAGGTATAAAATTACTGTATATCACTAACATACACATCTTTTTAAAAGTGAAAATGTTCTTTTTCAGTTGCTTGATAACGTGGAAAATAAGATGAAGGGCACGTGTGTAGAAGGCACCATACCTAAGTTATTCAGAGGCAAAATGGTGGTATGTGACGGCCAGTTGTAAAGCTTGATTTCTAAAGATTTTGAAATGTGAAGTTTTTGACTGTGCACACCTAAGCCACCTCATTTTCCTTATTTGCAGTCCTATATCCAGTGTAAAGAAGTAGACTATCGGTCTGATAGAAGAGAAGATTATTATGATATCCAGCTAAGTATAAAAGGAAAGAAAAACAGTAAGTTTTATGTTTATATAATGACATAAGCTTTTGATAATTTCTGTTTTGACTTAATGTTTCCTTAACACAAATTATTATTTTTTTTTAATGACCTAGATAGATACAGAGAATGGCTCAGACCTTAAGTGTGCAGCTCACTGGATGAATACACTCTGTAACCTTCCCCCAGATCTGGACATAGAACATTGGCCAGCACACCTACATACCTTCCTAGTAACTCCCCCCCTCCCCAGAGGAAAGCACTTATTTCTTCTGTTTTCTGACATCCAAGGTTAATCTAGCATGTTTTAAGTATTTGTTTGAATATAATCATATAGTAGGGTGTGTTCTTCGTTTCTGAATTTTTTTCTCAGCATTATATTCTTGAGTACATCCATGTTGCACGTAGCAGTTGTTTGGTCCTTTCATTGCTGTATAGTATTCCATTTTAGGACTACTTCACACATTTTGAAACTTTTCTTGATGGATATTTGAGTTGTTCGTTTGAGGCTGTTAGCACAAGTTGGATTGACCACATTTGTGCCTGTTTGTGTTTAGGACAAGAGGAATTGCTGGCCATAGGGTATGCTTTTAAGTTGAGTTTAATAGCTAAAGCTGGAGGTTTCCTAGTAGTTTCTCAGTTTTACTCCCATCCACAGTATGGGAAAGCTGCATTTGCTGTACACCAGAGCCATCTGTGATGGGCCTTGGATGGGTTGGGTGGGAGGATAGTGCTGTCTAGGTTTTAGCTTGTATTTCCTTGAAGCTCAGTGAGGCTGTGGCCTTTTCAGTTGCTCACTGACTGTCTTCTTTTATAAAAATGCTTGTATTTTCCCTTCCTTGTGTTGGCTTCTCTCTCCCTCTCCCCTCCCTCTTTCCCCCTCTTCCCCCCTCACCCTCTCCCTCTCCCTCTGTTGCCTAGGCTGGAGGACAGTGACCACAGCCTCGACCTGCTGGGTTCAGGTGATTCTTCGGCCTCAGCCTTCCAAGTAACTGGAACTACAGGCATGCACCACAATGCCCAGTTGACTTTTCTTGATTTATTGTAGAGATATGGTCTTGCCAAGTTGCTCAGGCTGTCTTTTCACCTCAGCCTCCCAAAGTGTTGAAATTACAGGCGTGAGCCACTGTGCCCAGCCTAATTTTTTTTTTCTTAATTGATTTATAGGTGTTCTTTTGAAAAGACTTTCTTTTTTTTTTTTTTTTTGAGTTGGAGTCTCACTCTGTCGCCCAGACTGGAGTGCAGTGGCCTCTCCTGGCCACCGCAGCCTCAACCTGCTGGGCTCCAGCGATCCTTCCACCTCAGCCTTCCGAGTAGCCAGAATTATAGGTATGCGCTACCATGCTCAGCTGATTTTTTTATTTATTGTAGAGATGAGGTCTCGCCAAGTTGCCCAGGCGGGTCTCGAACCTGCGGGCTCAGGCAGTCCACTCACCTCAGCCTCCCAAAGGCGCAGGATTACAGGCTGAGCCACCGAGCCCAGCTGCTCTTGGTTTCTTATTTAGAGCCAGACCCCCATGTGGGCCCACTCCTGACTGCCTGGAGTGCAGGTCTGCTGAGATGAGTTCTTTCACCTGTATGCCTGGAAAGATCTTTTTCTGTCATCATTTCTGAAAGAATTTTTACCTGGTTAGAGACTTGTCGATTGACAGATATTTTCTGTGTGTTAAAGATGTGCCCTGTCGTCTCTTGTGTATTGTTTCCGAGAAGTCAGCAGTGGTATGGTCCCCATCCTTAAGGTTTCTCCCTTCTTGCTGCTGTCAGGCTGTTTGAGGTGACATGTCCCACCATAGTCTCCATGTTTCTTCTGCTCAGTGTTCAGTGAGCTTCTTGGATACTGGATTTATAGTTTTTATTAAATTTGGAAAAATGTTGGCCACTCTTGCTATGCTTTCTTACCATCCCCCGTGCTAAGGTTGTCCCCAGCCTCTCGATGTCCTGATCTCCTATTTTTGGGATTTGTGTCCCAGTTTCTGGTGCTGTGTCTTCATCTTCGCCATCATCTACAGAGTCTCATTTGCTGTCAGTGCCATTGTGGGGTTTTCACTTTAGACATTATTTTCATTTCTAGAGGTTCTGTTTGGACCTTTTAGTATAAGTCTTCCGTGTCCCTTCTTAATATGCTCTTGTTTTCTGGAACATATGGAATGTAGTTAATGTTCCTGATTCTGCCATCTTTGGGACTTCTGGGTCTGTTCTGTTGAAGGGTATTACCCTTCACTGCTGATAATCTTGTTATTGGATAGCAGGCACTGTGGTGTGCATCTTGATGTGTGTTGGGTATTTTAACCTTTGCCCTAAGGCACAGGTTACTTGCTTGTTTTTAAGCTTTGTTGGGTGGGAGCGTGACAGGTGTAGTTGAGGATTCCTTTGCCCCGCATCCTTCTGAGTTTTCTACCGAACCTCTCATAATTAGGTTTTTCCACTGTGAATGGTGGGAACCCTGGGTGGGCTCTGGGGCTTATTCCCCATCAAGATCCTCACGGTGGTTCTTCCCTGCCCTGGGTGATTTCCTCACACTCACTTGCTGACTCAAGGACCCTTTCGTGCATCTCCGGAACCCCCTCTGTTTAGCGTTCCATCTCAGGTGCTGTGCCCACAGATTCTCACTCCTGTCTTCTGGGCTCAGGGAGGCGGTGGGCTCTGTCTGGGTTTCCGTCCTTGCACTGCAGCCAGGAGATGAGCAGTGAGCTGGGCCTGTTTGGGGGTGCTCATTGACTTCTGTTCTTTTGGGGTCATGGTCCTGCTTGGCCTGCTGTCCAGAGTGGGACGGGGTATTTCCTTGCTATTCTGTTCTTCCGTCACCAACAGAGCAGAAGTCATTCTGGTCTACTCTGGATGGATGTTCTCCCCCCCAGCGAGTATCCTACCCTGTACTCTTAGTGTTGCTAGTCTTAATTTTAGTGAACTCTAGTGTGGCAGTTTTTGCTTTTTATGTCCTCAGGTCTGTACCTGTAGTTGTCTTATCTTTTCTGTTTGTCTCCAGCCCATCTGGAACAGTCGGGTGTGTGGTAGGTTGCCAGGACACACACAACACCCCTTCTCCACTGAGCTCCTGGGATTCCCTTCACATGTACATGTCTGTTCCAGAGCCATTGGTTGTTTATTCCATGCTGACTTTACAATAAGTGTTTTGGCAAGGTAACAGCTATTAAAACCACAACTCTTTCTCCTCTGTTACCATTTTCAAATACCTTAGGAAGCACCAGTGTCACTTTGCTGATGGTGAAGGTGGGTGGTGCCCACCCTTCCTTCAGTGGGGGAAGGGGCACTTCACAGTCTCTTGCCCTTCCCAGATGTGCCGAGTTAAACACTGTTATCCCTGGGTTGGTTACATTACAGCTGAACTTGAGTGACCACTGTTGGTTGACTTCTCTCTCTCTCTCTCTCTTTAAAGTATTTGAGTCATTTGTGGATTATGTGGCAGTAGAGCAACTAGACGGTGATAATAAGTACGATGCCGGGGAGCATGGCTTGCAGGTAATGTGGACTATCGGGGCTGGGTCCTAGGGCCGCTTTCTCCTTTATTTTTACTTCTGTTGTTAATTGCTCATTGCGGATGGACTTGTCCCTATCTGTGTGCTTCTGGTGTTTAGAACACACAGGATTTCATTTCTGGAGAGTGGGGGTGGGGAGTTATTTGTGGAGACTGAAGCCACTTGCGTGTTGGTTGGAGTCACCATCCACAGACTTGACATGGGGCTTCCAGAAGTTTCCTATTCAGTTGTTACTCTGTTCCTCACCTTCCTGGCGTCAGTGCCAGAGGCTGCCTCAGTTTCTCGCAGCCACGGTATCATTTCGTAGTTCGACTCCGTCTTGGTGGTTGTTTCTTCCTCCCCACTCCCCCCCCCAAAAGAAGTTTATTTTCTGAGTGTCATGACTTCTGGAATGAGGACTGTGATCTAGGGTCGTGGCCCCACCGGCCTCAGCTTCTGACAGAGCCGTGAGCATTGTGACCAAGTGACCAGCCCGTGGTGCTTAGAGGGAGGCGGACTGTGGCCATATGGCTGCTGTTGGTCTGTTGGGACTGTAGCGTCCTTGTGGATCCAGTGATCAGAGTCTGTTTTGCAGTTTCATAACCTTGACCCATTGACTCAACTACATAATGAAATCAGACTGGCCTGTGCTTACCCGACCTGCCAGGTTATAATTCGTGGTGCCAGTGTGCCCGTTTTGCAGTGTACCACAGATCTGCTCTTTTCCTGCTAGGTCAGACCACTCAGGGGCTGAGGTGTAGATCAGAAAGTCACTTTGCAAACATTAATTCAAACTTTGACAACTGATGTGCTTAAGAAACATATCAGCCTACTCATAAGAATTGCTCTTATCTGTTCTGGGTATTTTGGCATCTGGACAAATTTTTATATATATATATATATAT
>NW_007036723.1:85753-87506 GCF_000164805.1 Carlito syrichta
CCTCAGTGGGCAGTGGTGGAGAGACAGGTTACTTTTAAAAATTTTTTAATTTTTTGAATTGGAGTCTCACTCTGTTGCCCAGGCTGTTGTGCAGTGGCACACTCACGGCCACTGCAGCCTTGACCCTGCTGGGCTCAGGCGATCCTTCTGCCTCAGCCTTCCAAGTAGCTGGAACCACTATGCCTGGCTAATTTTTTGATTTATTGTAGAGACGAGGTCTCGCCAAGTTTCCCCGTATCTTAAGCATGCTAATGTACACTGAAGAATGCCACCAGATGGGTGTGTGTTGTTCCAGCCCAGCACTGCACCCAGGCCTCCAGCCGGTAGTGGCATAGGGGTTTTCGGTATGAAGGAGGGAGCACATTGGAAAAGCTGCCATGAGTCCCCCAGCGATGGCCTGCACTCATGGTCTTGAGTTTGCAAGGCCATTTTAGTAAGAACAGAGATGCCAGCTGAGACAGATTTGTGAGCTGTGGAGTCCTGGGTGCTTCGGAGAAGTCCTTGCTCAGAGGCAAGTGCCCTGGAACAGGGCTGGCAGCACTAGGGAAAGGCTGTGTCTGGAATGGGGCCTGTGAATGCTGGATCGCAAGGTTCTGAGAGGTGGGACTAAGTAGCAAGCACTGGTGTCTCAATTCCAGGGCATGTTAGAGCCTCAGGGAAAGAGCAAATCACGCAGGCCCTCCCAGCCCCTCCTGCTGGTTCCCTCTGGGCATTTTATGAGCACGCCTCACCCAGTGAAGTTGCATTCACATTTTTTGGTATTTAATGATCATCCATTGCGGCAGCAGGGACTGTCCTTATTTACTTAATCTTATCTCCCATTGCTGGGGGGCCTCAGCTAGAATGTCATCAAAGGTAAGAGAGGATTGCTCCCACACTTTCAGGGACAGCATTATTTTAAACATACAGAGACGGGAAAACAGACCTAAAGAAAACATCAAGATGCCCTAACTGGAGATGTGAACTTCCTTGCCTTGGCATCTCCCCCCACCCCAAGAGTTCTCAAATATGTCCTGATCTTGCTGAAATACTGCTGTTTTCATTGCTTTGAGGAATGAGTAGAAGTGAACTAAATTTGCATTTTTTTTAATGTTCAGGAAGCAGAGAAAGGTGTGAAATTCCTAACATTGCCACCAGTGTTACACCTACAACTGATGAGATTTATGTATGACCCTCAGACGGACCAGAATATCAAGATCAATGATAGGTAATCTATTGTGGAATGTGAAAGTGATGATTTCACTGCATCTTGATTCAGGGCTAATTGACAGTGCTTTTTCAGTCGTCTCTGATTTGTTTAAATTGTCCTGCCTCGATGTCCCAAGAGCTGTAATGTTAGAGGGGTGATTTTACGTGTAAAAGTAAGAGGCTTCATCTACTGAGTTGGTTTCTGGCTCTCACAGATGCCTTGCCAATCCCAGTCCTGCTCTCCTAGGGCAGCTTGATATTCATGAGCGTCAGGTCACTTCTGCATCACACAGCACTGTGATTGTGCATTCACCATGATCTCCGACACGTTTACTCTTGACCAGAATGAAGTTGTTACATCATGTGTGGAATTTGGAATTAGTGAATCTTTTTTTTGAGATGGAATCTTTATTCTGTTGCCTAGGCTGGAACGCAGTGGCACACTCACAGCCATCACAGCCTCCACCTACTGGGCTCAGGTGATCCTTCCGCCTCAGTCTTCCAAGTAGCTGGAACTATAGGCATGTACCACCACGCCTGGCTAATTTTTTTTTTTTAATTTTTT
>NW_007036723.1:87921-105041 GCF_000164805.1 Carlito syrichta
TTGCCCAGGTGGGTCTCAAACCCGTGGGCTCAGGCAATTCACTCACCTCGGCCTCCCAAAGAGCGGGATTACAGGCTGAGCCACCGAGCCCAGCCTTCCCAGATTCTTAAAATACCAGATGCAAGAGTCATAACCTGTACAACTCTCATTTAAAATACAGAACTTTTATGTAGTTTGTTTTTGGTTTTTTTTTTTTTGAGAAAGCAGGATTTATTGAGAAGACAGAGAAGCTCCCATGGTGGGAGGGGTTGCCCCTTTTATGTAGATTAATGTGGACACCAGCATAGTACAGGATAGAGGTTGGTCAGTCACTCTTCACTTAAAGGAGAGTGTGACCCAGTCACAGCATGTGCTCCTGGTAGGGCTTGGCCACCACCCCATGCCTTCCTGTGGAATGTCAGAAAGCAACTCCACCAACTCACAGATTGGCAGCCCCAGACCAACTCCCCACATTGTTGGCATGTTTTTTGGCGGACTCACCTTGTTTTTGTTGAAGTTGGTGGCCAGCATTTAAAAAAATTGTGAGATTTCATGTAAACGTTCAGAATTCTGGCATCATTTAGCAGATCTGGCGACCTGAGGTCACATCTGAAGTCTGCCTGGGCTGAGCCAGGGGGCTTCCCTGCAGGCCTGGGGCATGTGCTCTGCTGGAGACCATTGTCCCGCCCTGTCCCACCTGTCCATCTGCCACTGAAGGCACTAGGATGTGTCACCGCAATGATGAAATTTGATCAAGTAAATCAAACGTGGTGAAGCCAAGTCAAGTGCCATGTGTCCATGGGATTCACAGGGCAGGGCGTCTGTGCACACATGTCTGGATTTGATGCGTCTGTGTCTGTTGTGGTATGGGCTCCGTGCTCCCACTCCTGGACCTTCAGAACCACATATTAACACGTTTAGAATTGCTCATTCCCTAGAAAATGTGTGTTTATTATGAGACTGTTATGTAATATTCTTGCACTCAAAAACTTTGTTAGATATCTCAATGCTTTCTAGGCATTTTTCTTGTAAATCTGACTTCACAAATTGTGGAATGTGTTTTAATAAGTAGGAATTACCTCAAAAGTAGTTCATAGGACTTCCCAAGTCAGAGTCATCCTTTTCCAGTGAAAGATGAGCCTGTGTGTTAAAAGGGCTTAAAATAAGTAAAGCCAGAGGTGCAATGTTTTTTTGTATAAATGAATGCTGAATGTCTTTTAAAATGTTTTTTAATAGGTTTGAATTCCCAGAACAGTTACCACTTGATGAGTTTTTGCAAAAAACAGACCCTAAGGACCCTGCGAATTATATTCTTCATGCAGTCCTGGTTCACAGTGGAGATAATCATGGTGGACATTATGTGGTTTATCTGAATCCCAAAGGGGACGGCAAAGTGAGTGCTGGGCTCAGGGTTGACTGTGATGCTCATTAGACATGTGTCACTGAGGGGAGGCAACGCCAGCCGTGCTTCCTCCTTGAACTTGTTAGTTAAAGACAGATCCATGAGTTCTCTGGCTGCCCAGTGCTGTTTTCTGATCCGCTTAATCACTAAGCCTTGGAAGTAAATAGTAAGTCAGTGTACATGCTTCTCTTTGCTAGTACTGGGCGTGGGGCCTCATGGAGTCTGCAGGTCTCCCGTGAGACTCTGCTTTCTGCTCATGGGTGCCAACGCAGTAGTCATCCACCGCCTGGCCAGGTGCGGAAGCCGCGTTGTCGTCACAGCCCTCAGGAGTGTAGAGGGCCCCCTACTCATTTGGCAGATGGGGGTCTCAGAGTCAGAACATGGATCGAGCCTATCTAGCTGTTCCGAAGGGACGACGAAGGAGGGCCCCACAGCAGGAGGCAGAAGAGCACTGACAGCAGCACTCACCACCATTCAGAATGCTCCATCTGAGACCAAGGGACCACGGGGCACCTGTCACACACAGGCTGGGCTGACTCCTTTAAAGCCAGATCCTTACTTTAGACCCTTGCTGAGACATTGTACTTGCTTCCGTGTAATGTCATGGGATAGGACAAAATGTCCACTTAATATTATAACCATGTACTAAAACCTCAACTTTAAATTAGGTGTGTTCAGTGTGGCCTTCTTGATTCTGTAAAGAATAGGCAGTATCCTTAGATTGAATGTAAGTGAAAAGTGGGCTTCGTGAGTCAATTTTTAAAACTGCTATTGGGCAAATTCTAGCAATTCCCCAGGATACTGACTGGGGAATGTGAAGGGCACACGTGGATTGTAAGAGGAGACTGTGGATGGGGCCCGCTGGGTCTGTATGTGTTTGATCCCCGCTGCCTTCGGTGCCAGTGCTGGGTACAGTGCTGTGTTCCTGCTGACATGTGGCTGCTTCCCTTCCAGTGGTGCAAGTTTGATGATGACGTGGTGTCAAGGTGCACTAAGGAAGAAGCCATTGAGCACAACTACGGGGGCCACGATGACGACCTGTCTGTCCGGCACTGCACCAATGCATACATGCTGGTGTACATCAGGGAGTCGAAGCTGGGTGAGTGGGCTGCCCGTGTGCACAGGGAGTCAAGGCTGGGGAGAGTGGACTGCCCTTGTAGGTCGGGGAGTCAAAGCTGGGAGAGTGGGTTGCTCGTATATATTGGACCAAAGACTGGGTGGGTGGGCTGCCTGTGTACGTTAGGAAGTCAAGACTGGGGGAGCGAGCTACCCTTGTATATCAGGGAGTCAAGGCCGGGGAAGTGGGCTGCTTCTGTCTTGCTCTTCACTGTGGTGAATCCCTCAGCACTGCCTGCCAGACACGTGCCATGCCTGGTCTGCTGGATTCACAGCATCCGGAAGCAGGCCAGGTGGGACTTGCGTGACTTGATAGGGACGCAGGATATTAAGTAATTTCACCTGAGTAGATGGAGCCTCCTGAGGAGGGCCGTGGCTCTGCACAGAGGTGAACGAGGGTGCGTTTGTCCTGCAGGCGAGGTGTTACAAGCTGTCACGGACCACGATATTCCTCAGCAGCTGGTGGAGCGCCTGCAGGAGGAGAAGAGGATCGAGGCCCAGAAGCGGAAGGAGCGGCAGGAGGCCCATCTCTACATGCAAGTGCAGGTCAGTCCCCCTGGCACTGGTGTGAGCTCAGTCTCGGGCCCAGAGCGGCTGTCGGCAGTCTGGGCCGTTGTGTCTGGCCGCTGTGATGGCTCCTTGAGCAGCGTCTGGTGCCGCTGCCCAGCTCGGGCTATCGGTCACTGAGTGACTGCTTGAGCCGGCTCAGGAGTGGGACTCCAGTCAGGAGGGGCTGGAGAGTGGGTGGAGGCTGAGGCATGGCGAGATGGGCAGCCAGTGCCTTAGGCGGGTTCAGAGTGAGTGCGTTGGAACAGAAAACCAACTTTCAGCATTTTAGTTATTGAACCATTTCAGCGTGGGCTCCTTTCTGTTCATCTGTGCACCCTGTTCTGTGTTTTCATGTGTATTTTCAGATAGTTGCAGAGGACCAGTTTTGTGGCCACCAAGGAAATGACATGTACGATGAAGAAAAAGTGAAGTACACTGTGTTCAAGGTCTTGAAGAACTCCTCACTCGCTGAGTTTGTTCAGAACCTCTCGCACACCATGGTGCGTGCCAGCTTCTGGTGATGCTTCTTGCTCTGGCTCTACCTCTGTTCTGTGTAACGAGAAAAGACCAGTCCAGCTGCCTTTGTGGGTGGCTCTGCGTTCAGTCCCTGCTGAATTCGGTGGCGCGGCCCACTTCCTGTCTGGGCAGTGAGTGGGAAAGTACTGAGCTCTTGACTCTGGTACAGGGATCCACGGGTTTCAGAAAATGTGCCTGCCCCCTTGACCCAGTCTCCCGTGCATGTCTCCCCTCCACCCTCCTGTTTCTCCCCCGCCCCCCTTTGGTAAATGGGCGCTGGAGTCCCAGAATGCGACCGATCCTGATGGGGAGGTCTCACCTGTCCACATGGTTGGGGAGAGTTAAATCACTTTTTCCCTTATGATTACAGTGATTAAAGTGGTGAAGGACTAAAGTATGAGTTGTTTATATTTTAATTTATTCTCAATATTTTTTCAGGGATTTCCACAAGATCAAATTCGATTATGGCCCATGCAAGCAAGGAGTAATGGAACAAAACGGCCAGCAATGTTAGATAATGAAGCAGACGGCAATAAAACAGTAAATATTGTTGACCCTAGCGTGTCTGGTTTGGAGCTTGGCAGAAGGCCTTAGCCCTCTGCAGTTAGCGCTGCATGTTTCTCTTTGGTCCAATTCATTGGAATTGGACGTTTTCTTCAGTACTTGAGTATAGTTTTCACTCTGTCACCTAAACCACTAGAATCTTCTAAAATCAGCATCTCTTTTGGAAATAGATGATTGAACTCAGTGATAATGAAAACCCTTGGACAATATTCCTGGAAACAGTTGATCCCGAGTTGGCTGCTAGTGGAGCGACGTTACCCAAGTTTGATAAAGATCGTAAGTGGCCACGAGACGCCCAACCGCATATAGAGCAGTGGCATTGGCTTCTGGGTTTTTCTAACAGCCCACTAGTGCTTACTGGGTTTCCTGATGAAATGAGATGAGCCTGGTTTGCCTGTGCATGTCCTGTGAGGCTGGATGCAAGCAGTGTGGGGGTGTCATGCTCTGTCCTCAGGCTCTGCCCTGTGCCCTGTTGTGCTGGCCATGCCGGTCAGATCCTGTAGGGCAGGGGTGTAAATGTTGTCTGTTGGGGCCAGGAAGTAGCCCAGGGTGCCTCGTAGTACTAAAGCAGCCAGGGAGGGTATGCCAGTTGGTGAGCTGGCTGTCTCCAGTGAACATCCCACATATAACGGGTTGGAGCTTGCTGGCCCTTGCTGCAAAATGACAGGTTTTTGTTGCCATGAGTGGAAACTTCTGGAAAGGCCCACAGCTGTTAACATTTCTTCCCACGGGGACACTTGTCCCACCCACTAGTGCCAGATCTCAGAACTGACATTTCTAAGTTCACTGCACTGGATCTGAGATGTTGCAGTTCCCATGAACTTGGTGTGTGGAAACTGTCTCTGCCTGCATCCGTAGCCTCAGTGTCCTGAGCAAAACCTCCCTGACATAGTGGCTTCAGGTTTTTCACTGTCATTGCAGATGTCACTGAGCTGCTAAACTGATTGTCAGTAGTTTTCTTTAACATTGTACTAAGTGTTGGGATTTTAACAAAACTTGTTTATTAACCTTGTAGATGATGTAATGTTATTTTTGAAGATGTATGATCCCAAAACACGGAGCTTGAATTACTGTGGGCATATCTACACCCCAATATCCTGTAAAATACGTAAGTCCTGCACCTGGCTTCTAAGTAGCTTTGGCTCAGTGTGTTACAGCTTTGTACTTAAATGTTTTTCTTTATCCTAGGTGACTTACTTCCAGTTATGTGTGACAGAGCAGGATTTATTCAAGATACTAGCCTTATCCTCTATGAGGTTTGGATGGGTTTTTCCCCCCATAATCAGTATATTGTTATTAATTTGTGGAGGGTTTCTGTTGTTTGTTTTGCTTACCCTGTAGTTGTTATTGTGTGAAGTCTAAAGCTAACTTGGGGCGTCAGGTAATTTTGGGTTGAGCATCACATTTTTAGATGTGTGAGTTTTACCTACTTGGGGTCAGTGATTATTGCATATTTATAGCTGTTTATTTGGTTTTTCCCATTAGTATTTTAACTTTCTAAAAATGTAGGTGGATACAATTGGGTGTAGAGAAAAATGCTTAAAGTACATGGAGTAATAAATGACCATATTAAATGTTAGGCACACTTTACAATGTAACCATTTCATATCTTTTACTATAGGAAGTTAAACCGAATTTAACAGAGAGAATTCAGGACTATGACGTGTCTCTTGATAAAGCCCTTGATGAACTAATGGATGGTGACATTATAGTGTTTCAGAAGTATGTACTTTGTGAAGGATTTTTATGACTTTGTATTAATTTCAGCATTCTTCTTTGTAAGTCATAGAACTTAGAAACATTTGTAGCTGGACCATGAGCCATGTTTTGTTGAAAGAATCTCAGTGTTGACAGTGGTTGCCTTCTCTGGGTTTTGGAATTAGGGGTAGTGAACATTTTTATCACATAAAGCTCTTCTCTTGTTTCCTAAAAATATCTTCAGTGAGCCTGATAACTGTTAGTTGGGTGGGGAGAGTCTTTATGGAATAACAGTTATTTCCTACCCCTAAAATATAAATTAGAAATTAAAACTCCTGGCCAGGCACAGTGACTCATACCTGTAAGCCCAGGACTTTGGGAGGCCGAGGCCAGAGAATTGCTTGAGCACAGGAGATCAAGATCAGCCTGGGCAACATAGAAAGACCTCATCTCTACTAGAAAAAAAAATGTATCCTGGTGTCGTGGTGTGCACCTGTAGTCTCAGCTACTCAGGAGGCTGAGGTGGGCGGATCACTTGAACCTAGGAGGTCGAGGCTGCAGTGAGCCATGATTGTGCCACCGCACTCCAGCCTGGGTGACAGAGTGAGACTGCAACTAAAAAAAAAATTTTAAGATCTCCTTTAATGCACTTACCTAGGTAATTCATTGAAATCTGTCTGCACATAAACCAGCAGGTCTGTGGCCTCAGATGCTTAGTGTCTGGAAGTGGCCTGATACCACAATAAAAGCTATAATTTGCCATCTCCTGATACCACAATAAAAACTGTAATTTGCCATCTCCTGGTCAGAGACCGGCTCTGTTACCTACCGGTTCTGTATACAAGGCTCTGACTGCACATCAAGCCTGCTAGTCTGTGAAGGAGGAGGGTGTTGTTTTGTGGTGGGATTGAGACTCAGAGCAGCCTCCCGGTAGAACTGCCTTTCTTTCTGCACCTGCTGCTGGCTGACCGTCATGCCTGGAAAGGGTACCCGAGTGTATTTTAAAGAGAACCTCGGGTGTCATTAAGGATGACTCCATTTTCACCGTTTGCTCCTGCCACGAACTCTCATTCAGTCTACAAACTTTTTTCCCCTCCAGGGATGACCCCGAAAACGATAACAGTGAATTGCCCACTGCAAAGGAATATTTCCGAGACCTCTACCACCGCGTCGATGTCATTTTCTGTGATAAAACAATCCCGAATGATCCTGGATTTGTGGTTACGTTATCAAATAGAATGAATTATTTTCAGGTATTTAATAAATTTGCCTTTCCCCTTCAGATTCCACACCAGAAAAACCAGTTTCTTTTTAAAAATGCGTGTTGAAGGAACCTAATGGATTTGGTTCGAAAGGGAGGGGTTCCAATCCCGTTGGCCGAGGCCAGTCCTGGTGTGTGGACTCAGGCTGCTCTTGCTGTGGGAGCGAGAACTGTCCTCACCAAAGAGAAACCTAGAGACTTCGCCCTTGGAAGTGAAGTTGCCATCACCAGATAGGCCACCCTGTGGTGCTGTTCTAAGGAGTATAGTCTATTCCTGTTGAGTAGTACTTGTCTAGGGAATTTAAGTTCAGGCTAGTTTATATCACATTTGAAGTAATTAACCATGAAATTTATGAGCACATTTCAATTCTTTCCTCAAAATGTGAACTTCCCTTTCTGTCTTCTGGTTCGTGTCTGCCTCCAGGTTGCAAAGACAGTTGCACAGAGGCTCAACACGGATCCAATGTTGCTGCAGTTCTTCAAGTCTCAAGGGTGAGCCCTGTTCAGTTCTCATCACTTGGTCTCTGCGCATGCTTTCCATAGTTCATCAGAACCTCCTGGAACTAACCTTAATGAGTAGCTAGCCACTCCCCCTGACATGCCATTCTTGCTTAGTTTCAGATTTAGAATTGTCACTACTCACATCTTGACCACGTTCCTCTGAGATGTCAGCAAAATTGACAGCCTCATCTAAAGCCAGCCTCACTTTAGCTGTTCCATCAATGCATTTCTCGTGTGTCCAGCTGGGCCCATCCCTGCCAGGCTTCTGTGTGCTGTGTCACAATTGCAGAGAGCCCTCAAGTGTGACAGCAAGAGAGACTTAGATCTGGGGAAACGGGAGTGTCAGTTAGACCCTGTGACAGGTCCCAATTTCCCAGTCCAGGTTTAAGGCCAGTGGTTTGCTTTCATGCTCACTCACGGGTATTTGTTTTAGTCATTTATTTATATGCTGTTTTCTTGTGTAGTTATAGGGACGGCCCAGGTAATCCTCTTAGACATAATTATGAAGGTACTTTAAGAGATCTTCTACAATTCTTCAAGCCTAGACAACCTAAGAAACTTTACTATCAGCAGGTATGAGTCCATATTAACATAACTGTGGGTAATAAGGAGAAGCTTTGGGGTTTTGTGGGCGTGCGTCTAAAGCGAGTCTTTCTTTCCTTGATAGCTTAAGATGAAAATCACAGACTTTGAGAACAGGCGGAGTTTTAAGTGTATATGGTTAAACAGCCAGTTTAGGGAAGAGGTAAGTTTTTAAAATATATGGACTTTTGTTTTTATCAGAGTGTGTTTATTGTTTCTGTCTATCCCCAGACCTTGAAAACTACCAAAGGAAAAGCCCCTCTAAGCAATCAGCACTTTTTCGAGACCCCTGGCCTAGAGTCTTTCCTGGCAAGACCTGAGGCCTTTGGGGTGAAGCCAGTACTGCGCTGACAGACCTTCTTAGTCCTTGAGGTCTTGCAGCTCACGCCTGGTTCCTTAGACCAGGACTGTGCCTGTTCCGTGGTCTTCCTCCCCTGGCTCCGCTCAGAAGAAGTAGCCATTTGCACTCAGCTGTTCTAGAAAGTGTGTACCTACTTGGTTGCCAGGTCTCTCACCTTTCTAGCTCTACTGGTTTTGTTTTTTTTTTTTTGATGGTGCGTGCCTGTAGTTCCAGCTGCTTGGAAGGAAAGCTGGCTCTGCCAGTATTGAGGGAAAGCTTGAGGCATAAATCGCCTCATCTGTGCAGAGTTGAGCACCCTGCAAGCCTAGAGTCTGCCTCTTACCTTTTGTCTGGGCGTTGGTGATCAGTGCTGATAGTCCTCAGCATGCTGGGAACTGGGAAGGCTCTCAGATGACCCTGCAGGGATCACTTCCTGAGAAGCTGCAGTATAGACACCAAGCTCTTGGCATCAGGCCCACATTTCCTGACTTCTGTCACTACTTGGTCCCTGGTTAGGACTGACATGTCATCATGAGTGGATTCACAGATGAATCAGGGTGGGAGCGTGAATAGGAACGTGGACAACAGCTGCGGTCAGTTGAGAACAACGCAGCCGCCTTTTCCTGTGTTTGTCAGAGCAGACCTTTTATGTTGTATTGAAAGCACTGATTTCATCCCTTTGTCACTTAGGAAATAACACTATATCCAGACAAGCACGGATGTGTCCGGGACCTTCTAGAAGAATGTAAAAAGGCCGTTGAGCTCGGGGAGAAAGCATCAGGGAAACTTAGGCAAGTATTCCTTAAGCCACAAGTGGAGGCTCCTGGCAGCAGTGACCTGAGCCCTGCAGGCACTCGGAGCTGAGTGCTGGAGCCACGCGCACGACCCACACATTCGTCCCGAGGCCAGCCCTGTGCAGGGGTTTATGACTATTTCGCAGTTAGGCTGCTTTTGCTTCTTTCCCTCTTGTCTCCTAGTATTGATGAGCTGTAATGAAAAGGTGAGGCTGGGCGGGGGACAGCCAAGCTGAGGAAGGGTATGATTCAAGTGGAATGAGCAGTGGAAACTAGAAAGGGACTCTTGAGTGGATTTGAGAACTTGTCTCTTCTGATCCATTTAGCTGGCATTCTGGCTGTAGGAAGAAGCCCCGAGTGGATGATCATTGTTCATTTCAGAGAGTTGGGCACTGCTGTTGCCACCTTGCCTTAGCGTCACCTTGGAGGACAAATAGCCTTTGGGCTGTTTGGTTCCCAAAATGTTTTCTTTGTAATTTTCATAAAACAGTGAGACCGTAACCTCTTAAATATTGAGGGAGTGAGGAAAGACTCTGGTGCCGCCCATTCGGAATTCCTTGTGGGGCAGTTTATGCAATTCTAGAAGACTTGGGTCACTATATCTCTGTGCCCAGATGGGACCACTCCCACTGAGTCCACTGGATTGTCCTTTAACCTCATGCTCTGAGAAACTACCTGGCCTGTGTTCTCTGACATTTCAAATCCTCTTTTTAATAAATGGGCGGAGGGGTGGCTCATGCCTGTAATCATAGCCCTTTGGGGCGGGGGCAGGGCAGGCAGATCACTTTGAGCCCAGGAGTTCAAGACCAGCTTAAGCAACATAGTGAGACCTGTGTGTAAAAGAGAAGAACATTATGGTTGCGTTTCATGTGCAATTTCTTTCTAGAAAACTGAGTCATTTTATTTTCATGTTAATATATATAATTCACTTCTCCTCCTTGTTTTTTCCTTTGTTCAGGCTGCTAGAAATTGTAAGCTACAAAATTATTGGTGTGCATCAAGAAGATGAACTATTAGAATGTTTATCTCCTGCAACAAGTCGAACGTTTCGAATAGAGGTAACTGTTCCCTCAAAGCACCAGAGCATTCATGTGCCCTCAGGGTATGCTGGGGCCCCTTGGCTGCTTGTTTCAGTTTCACAGCAGGTTGTTCAGATAGCTTAGTTTGTGTTTAAGTATCAGCAATTAAGGTGTTTTGTGGGGATGCTTGTATTCTTCCAGATCTTATGAGATGTTTTATTATGAGAAAATACACAGCATGTAGACTGTCTCGGTGTGGGCATGCTGGTCTGTGGCACCCAGCGTGGTGGCACCTGCCTGTCGCAGAGCTGGACATCTTCCCAGGCTGGGACATCTCCTCCTGTGCCCCAGCCCAGCCCAGTGGCCTCTGTCCAGCCTGTCTTTGAGTTTGGTGACCCTGGGTGCTTCCTGACCAGGAATCGCAATGTTACAGCATAGAAATTAATCCCTAAGTCGGGGCCATTAAGCAAATCTAGGCAGAAACCACAACTTGTTGGATTTAGAACTGTTGCCATTGCCACGGAGCTGGAACAGGCCAGGGTTGGGTCTCTCCACATTCACTTCTTTGGGTCCAAACTCCTATCGTTCTAGCAAGTTCTAGGTGTGGTATTTTGGCAGAAATGTGATCTGTCCTACTTGGAATAGTGAGTCAGAACTGAGATGTTGCCATTCTGTTCGCATTACCGGCACTGATGAAATGGTGTCTGGTGTCTGTGTCCTCAGGAAATCCCTTTGGACCAGGTGGACATAGACAAGGAGAACGAGATGCTCGTCACAGTGGCACATTTCCACAAGGAGGTCTTTGGGACGTTTGGAATCCCATTTTTGCTAAGGATACACCAGGTATGGTTTTTATAGTAGGCCAAACAGCTTGTGCGAAAACATGATGCTTTTAAATAACCATTGTTGCTTGGTCCCTGGCAGGCGGCTGCCATGGGACATACACGGGATGGCGGGGGTGAGCACACGCATTTCCTGCCTTTCCAGGGCGAGCATTTCCGAGAGGTGATGAAGCGGATCCAGAGCCTGCTGGACATCCAAGAGAAGGAGTTTGAGAAGGTACGCGCTCCTGGGAACGGGCACATCCTGGCCACTGGAGCCTGGACTTTGGCCAGAGATGGGGGTTTTGCTGATATGTAGAAATCATGGGGTAGTTTTCATGTTTTTCTTACAGTTTAAATTTGCAATTGTAATGATGGGCCGACATCAGTACATAAACGAAGACGAATATGAAGTAAATCTGAAAGACTTTGAGCCACAACCTGGTAAGTATCCTCTCCCCAGGGGCAGTTTCTGTGAGTGTGGGTCTGTGTGGAGGAAGCAGGGGGTCTGTGACTGGGAGGTGGGCTGCCTTGGGGTCGCATGACAGCTCTTCTCTCTCCATCTGGGTGACCTGTAACCTGTGGGTTCTTTTGTTTGGTTTGGCTTTTTTTGAATTGGAGTCTTACTCCGTCGCCCAGGCTGGAGTGCAGTGGCACGCTCACGGCCACTGCAACCTTGACCTGCTGGACTCGGGCGATCCTTTCACCTCAGCCTTCCAAGTAGCTGGAACTACAGGCGTGTGCCCAGCTTAATTTTTGATTTATTGTAGAGCCAAGTTGCCCAGGCTGGTCTTGAATCCCCGGGCTCAGGCAGTCTTCTTGCCTCGGCCTCCCAAAGTGCTGGGATTACAGGCTGAGCCACCGTACCCAACCACCTGTAGATTCTTAAAGGGGTAATGCTCTGGCAGGCATCAGTGGCAGCTGAAACTGAGGTCTGTGATGGTGGCTACGAGGCCCAGATCCTCTGACAGTGCCATGTTCTAGAAGCTGTTGAGGTGTTCAGTCAAGCTGTGGGTTGTACAGTTCTAGGGAACATGTGCATCTCAAGTCCCAGCTTCCCTGTGAAATTACCCTCGAGCCGTGGGGAAGAGTGTCCCCAGTGGCCTCTTGGACCCAGGTCCTGGCTGCTCTTGTGGTCTCACGTGTTTTCCTTTGTCCCCACCAGGTAACATGTCTCATCCTCGGCCTTGGCTAGGGCTGGACCACTTCAACAAAGCCCCAAAGAGGAGTCGCTACAATTACCTTGAAAAGGCCATTAAAATCCATAACTGACTTCCTAGCCCAGTGTGTTCAAGGCGCGGACGGTGCGTGGCGTGCGCCCTTTGACAGCCGTAGAACTCTGGCCCACGTGCCCTCGATCCGAAGTTTTCAGCAAGAGGATTTGCTGCTGATGTTAATTTTATTTTGTTAAGGCTGTTCAGTTTGGCTTCTCTGTATCTATTGACTGCCCTTTTGAGCAAAATGAAGGTGTTTTTATAAAGCTTGGATGCCAATGAGAGTTATTTTATGGTAACCACAGTGCGAGGCAGCTGTCAGCGTATGGGGAGAGTGGCCAGCAGAGCGTGTGTCCCTGGCGGAAGGGCTCTGGGCTGCCTCTCGTTGGCATGAGCGGCCTGGCTGCCTCCCTGGGGTCCCGCGCACCAGCCTGCAGCTAGAAAGTCTTGTGTTTAGGCTCGTCTGACCCATTTCCTTCAGTTATACTTTCATGACCTTTTGTGCATCTGTAAAGGCAAAACCGAGACTCACAACCTAATAAATAGCACTCTGTCCTCACTGTGTGCGGTGTCGGCCTTCCTCGGCTCCTCCTCTGGCGCCTGGGGTCTCCCAGCCGTCTCGCTCTGGCCGCCAATCCCGCTCTGCAGCCCGAGGGCAGTGCAGGCGCGCTGAATCCAGGCCTGACCACCGCTCTGGGTTCTCTTACTCCATGGAAAACACTGTTGAATCCGATTCAGGTTCACTGTGCTGCCTCGGCCGGCTCGGTGACCTTGACCACCACTTGGGCAGGTGATGGATTATAAATGGGTTTTCGTGGAGAAAGAACCGATGGAACAGAAGCGAGCCTCTTAGCAAGAGGGCATGCTCACTAGTGGGTAGGAAGCTGTTGACTTTGTAAAAAAGTAAAAATGCAGAAAAAAGGAAAAATGAAATTGTATATTTAATGAATGAACATGTACAATTCGCCACTGGGAGGAGGCCCTTTCTGTCGGGTGAGCCTGCGAGTGGGCTTCCCTGATGTTGATACTCATTGTGTGTAGTTTGATTTCAGTCCCAGCCTTGTTTCCTTTTATTTGGGAGCTAATGCCGGCTGCGTGTCTAGTTTCGAGTGCGGTAATAGAATCGGCAGATCACACTGATTTTTCATCCTTCTCCGGTATTTTTTTTGGTTGTTTCTGTAGCAGCAGTGTACACCAACTCTTCCTGTATATTGCCTTTTTGCTGGAAAATGTTGTATGTTGAATAAAATTTTCTATAAAAATTGTAATTCAGTGAGTGGTGTGGAAGTTGAGGAAGATTTTCCCCTCCCTGGGAATAGCCTTGGAAGACCCGTTCATGTATAACAAGGTTTGACTGAGATGTGCTTCTCCCTCTCGTTTTGGGGGGTGGAGGGGTGACTTTTGGGTTGTTTTGTTTGTTTGTTTTTCCTCTTAACTGGTTACTTTTGCTCCTAAGACATAAGAGGTTTTCCGGGAGGGAACCGTGTACAGCTGCAAAGTGTCTGGAAGCATCTCTTGTGCTGTGACGGGCAGTCCCAGGGAGGCAGGCACTGCCCTGTAGACACGGTCCCCTCGCGACTGCCCTCAGTGGCCTCAGCCCATGTCTCTGGGCCGGGCTGTTCCTTGAACAGTCTGCCATCTTCTCTCCATTTCTGCCGCAACGCATGTGCCTTCCCACCCTCAGCCACCCTCAGCCAGTAGGATGGGAAGCAGGGAGCGGTTGCCCATGGGGACCGGGCCTCTCCCCGGTGGAATAGTCAGCAGGTGGCAGCCAGGCATCGTGTGCATGTCTAAATGAACATGAGCGTGTTGATTCTCTGTTTTGGTTTTGGGCTGGGGGTCGGGTACAGTCTCAGGGACCTGAACGTTACTCCCCTCCTGAAGATATTAAAGGACCGTTTTTCCAAAGAACTTATCTAAGTGTCCATCGTGTGCCGTGTCCACTTTCTGCTCACGGCATCAGGAGTTTGGAGCCATTAAACTGGGGAGACAGGGATGGGGCTGCTGCTGCTTATTTTTTTTTAGAGGCAGGGTCTCGCTCTGTCACCCAGGCTGGAGTGCATTGGCTGCAAGGCTCAACTGCATCCTTGACCTCCTGGGCTACAGGGATCCTCCTGCTGGAACTGCAAGCTTGAGCCACCATGCCCAGTTGGGGGGGGGGGTTGCATTTGCTCTGCAAATAACAAGGAATTCTTATGTCACTAGGCTGCAATGGGGTCACAGTGTCTTTGGACATTGTCTTCAGCAGATCCACAGCTGTCGTGTCTAGCATCGAAAGGCGAAGACAGGGAAGGCAGAGCATGGTATTTGTCGTTGGGGGTCTTTTTATGGAATCTCCTTTTGGACTTACCAACACATCAGTTGGCTCTTACTTAGATTGCCCATTTTCAGCAGGACCAGGCAGAATAGATGCATTGGTGCAACCAGTTTCAAACTCCTGGCCTCAAGCGATCTTCCTGTCTTGACCTGCCAAAGTGCTGGAATAGGAATGGAGTGAGAAAATGAGCTGCTCTTTTTTTTTTCTTTTAAACTGAGTTGGGAGCCGGGTTCGGTGGCTCAGCCTGTAATCCCGCGCTTTGGGAGGCTGAGGTGAGTGGATTGCCTGAGCCCGCGGGTTCGAGACCTGCCTGGGCAACTTGGCAAGACCTCATCTCTACCATAAATCAAAAAATTAGCCGGGCATAGTGGCACGTGCCTGTAGTTCCAGCTACTTGGAAGGCTGAGGCGGAAGGATCGCCGGAGCCCAGCAGGTTGAGGCTGCGGTGGCCGGGAGCGGCCACAGCACTCGAGTCTGGGTGACAGAGTGAGACTCCAACTCAAAAATAAAATAAAATAAAAATAAAAAATAAACTGAGTCAGGGTCTTGCTCGGTCACGCAGGCTAAAGTGTAGTGGCACACTCACGGCTACCACAGCCTCCACCTGCTGGACTCAGATGATCCTTCCACCTAAGTCTTCCAAGTAGTTGAAACCACAGGTGTGTACCACCACGCCCGGCTAATTTTTTTATTTATTGTAGATATGAGGCCTGGCTCAGGCAATCCTCTTGCCTCTGCCTCCTAAAATGCTGGGATTGTAGGTGTGAGCCACCATACCTGGTGAACTGCTCACTTTAAATTCTTGGAAATACACTCTCTCCCTCTGCGGTGTGTTGGTGCCATCTGTTGACAGCGATCAGGCTTCAGTGTATGTTTTGCAAAGCCACAGTGAGTCGGGGAGGGCTTGCTGTTGCGGTCACAGTGGTACTTCCTGTGTGATCGGCACACGAAGCCAAGTACTGGCACGGTCTTGTTGGAGAGGCAGATAAGTGTGCGAAGGTGTGGGTGCAGTGTCCCTGTCTTCTGCAGTCTCTACAGATGTGGCATTGGTAGCACTAAAGCTCCTGCCCTCCTAGCACCTTCCAGAAGAGATTTGTACCAACTGTCTTGGAGGCCAGCACAGCCAGCAACAAAGGGGCACGTGTCTGCAGCCATGCTGGCTGGGGTCCACTGTGCTGAATGCAGCTACGTTGAGGAAGACAAAACGAGTCTGTGTGCCACCCACTGGAGGGTGTAGCCTTGGCGTAGGACGAAGCCAGAGGGGGACATCTGGCCTGCAGAGGGAGTCCATGGGACACCAGCGGAGTCCCAGGGAGTCCATGGGACACATGCTTGCCTGCAGCGGGAGTCCATGGGACACCAGCACAGAGCCACATCCAGGCACTGTGTCACAGGGGCCTTGGCCAGGCCCTTCGGGAGATACCAAGGGACACTTGAAATCTTCCAGAACTCTCCCGTTAGCTGTGAAGCCCATGGTGTTGGTGTCAGGTGGAGATTTTGAGGAATGTGCTCAAGACAGAAACCACCTTCCCAGTTGAAGCAAGCATGATGGAGGGCCAGGCTCTGAGTTACGGAGGTGAGTGTGTAAGACGTTTCTGTGGTTTGCCATTGTTCCCTCTGGGCAGGGTTGGTAGATTGCAAAGGCCGAGTGGTGGAGACCGTTAACCCTGTGCGTCGTGGTGGTTTCTGTTGCGACCACTGGGCTCCTGAAGACTCCAATGGGTACGTGAGGCTGCTCCCACACACCGCCTGCGTGATCCGTGGCTCACCGGCCCCAGACGGGAGGGAAGCGCACTTGGTTTCGTGGTTTGCTGCGCAGGCCTCTGGCCAAGAGGGGATCCCAAGAGCTTGTTGAACAGGGGATGTGGGGAGGCTGCTCGTGGAGATCCTTTCTAGGAACGTCGACAGACCTGCATTTCCAGCATGCTCTAGTCAGGACTGCGCATCCCCGAGACCTGGGCGTGGGCGTCGTGTGGCATGCCCGGCCTACCTTGCCCCAGCCCGTTCTCACCCAGCCCTGGCCACCAGAGCTTTCTGCTGTGGTAGTGACGTTGTCTGTTCTGAGCAGGAGCCTCTGGCCGCGTGCGGCTGGCAGGTACTTGAGATGCGACTCAGGGGACAGAGAGTGAATTTTTTTCTTTTTTGAATCAGAGTCTCACTCTGTCGTGCAGGCTGGAGTGCAGTGGCACGCTCACAGCCATCACAGCCTCAACCCACTGGGCTCAGGCAATCCTTCCACCTCAGCCTTCCAAGTAACTGGAACTACAGGTGCGTGCCACCACACCCAGCTAATTTTTCAATTTATTTTAGAGATGAGGTCTCACCAAGTTGCCCAAGCTGGTCTCGAACCTGTAGGCTCAGGCAGTCCTCTCACCTCAGCCTCCCAAGTGCTGGGATTACAGGCGTGAGCCACTGCGCCCGACCAATTTTTTTTTTTTTTTTTTTGG
>NW_007036723.1:105590-123173 GCF_000164805.1 Carlito syrichta
CTACGGTGGCCGGGAGCGGCCACTGCACTCCAGTCTGGGCGACAGAGTGAGACTCCAACTCAAAAAAAACAAAAACAAACAAAAAAACCCATTTTTTTTGTATAGACAAAGTCTTGCTATGTTGCCCAGGCTGGTCTTGAACTCCTGGCCTCCAGTGATCCTCCCACCTCAGCCTCCCAAAGTGCTAGGATTACAGACGTGAGCCACTGCACCTGGAGGAGAGTGAATTTTTTATTTTATTCTAACTTGAATTGCACATGTGGCCAACTGTCTACCGTGGTGGTTACCACAGCTCTAACCAGAAGTTCCTCTCCTTGTGAGTTGCAGTTGTGGGCCTGCTAGAGGGCTATTGAGTTAGTAATAAAACAGAGTATTGGAGTTGTAATTTTTTTTTTTTTTGAGTTGGAGTCTCACTCTGTCGCCCGACTGGAGTGCAGTGGCTGCTCCCGGCCACCGCAGCCTCGACCTGCTGGGCTCCGGCGATCCTTCCGCCTCAGCCTTCCAAGTAGCTGGAACTACAGGCACGCGCTACCACACCCGGCTACTTTATTTATTTATTTATTTATTTTTATTTTTTATTTTTTTGAGTTGGAGTCTCACTCTGTCACCCAGATTGGAGAGCAGTGGCTGCTCCCGGCCACCGCAGCCTCGACCTGCTGGGCTCTGGCGATCCTTCCGCTCAGCCTTCCAAGTAGCTGGAACTACAGGCACGCGCTACTGTGCCTGGCTAATTTTTGATTTATTGTAGAGATGAGATCTCGCTAAGTTGCCCAGGCGGGTCTCGAACCTGCGGGCTCAGGCAATCCACTCACCTCGGCCTCCCAAGGCGCGGGATTACAGGCTGAGCCACGGAGCCGGCTGGAGTTGTAATTTTTATGACCTGTTCGTTAAAGAAAGCCTTCAGGACATTAATTTTCTGGGTGGGGACACAAAGACAAAGCCCCCCAATTCCTCCATCTTGCCACTGTGGGAGAGGGGAGCTTGTGCATCTCCTGCCGACTTGTCCTTCAAAGCCTTCAATGGGGTGAAGCCTGCAGGCTGGGACCCCCAGAGACCTTGGTCCTGAACAGAATTGTTTAGGTTGGGCGGGGTCTCTGCTTATCAGCTCCAAAGGGCCATTGACTCATACAGGCGATGGCCTGCCAATGGCTGGATCTGGGGACGGGAACCAGGCGTGCCCAACAGAATGCTTCATGGTGGACGTGTGGAGGAACACCTGGGAGAGGGACAGCTGCAGGTGCATACCTGTTCTGGCCCCCCCAGAAGTCGGCACTGCTCCACCCTTCAAACTCATTGCTCCAAAGCTGGTGTGGGGACCAGTGGGAGGCAGAGAAAGGTAATAACACCAGCCCCTCCCTGCCAGGCGGGGTGCTGAGGATTATTCCAGAAGCCACTTGAGGTCCCGGCCTGGCCTCGGTGGCCCCCGGTGCCCCCTCTCTCATGAGGCAAGGTGAGACCCGCTGGGCGGCTGAGCTGAGGACTCTCGGCTGGAATGGTGGGGATGATCTCGGAGGGCACAGCCCTGCCTGGCCACACCCTCCTGCTGTGCCCTGTGATGAGGGTGGGCGGGGCTCGGAGGACAGCTGCAAAAGCCCTGTGTCAGCAGCCCCTCCACCACTGTTGCCACTGGGTGTCATGAGTGAGCTGGGCTTGCTGTGGCCCTGATCGAGGTGTCTGGCAGCTAAGTGTCACTGGACCCAGACCCGGCCTTGCAAGTGCAGGACGGTCATTCAGACTCCAGCTCATCACCTTGGGGCTTCCCAGAAGGCAGGATGGGGGCTGGCCCCAGTGTCCAGTGGGGGGTCAGCCACTCGCCAAGGGGCATGGGCACCATCTCTGTCAGAAGCTCATGAAGAGACAGGCCCTGGGTGGGGCTGGAGGGGTGGGAGCACCAGGCCGTGGCTCCACTCCAGACCCCAGCCCCCAGCCCGGCCCTGGACAGGCCTCAGACCCAGAAAGGGGAAGGGGAGATGGTGGCTTGGGCTGTCGTCTAGGCAGAGACTACCGAGACCTGAGCCTTGGGGCTGTGGTTGGGGGTTTCTAGGCCAAGGGACAGCCATCGTCCAGCAGGACAGTTGCTGCCTCTCAAGACCTGGGCCTGCGCCATGGCTCCTTCAGACAGTTTTATTTTTGGAGTTGGAGTCTTACTCTGTCACCCAGGCTGGAGTGCAGTGTCACGCTCCCGGCCACCGCAGCCTCGACCTCCTGGGCTCAGGCAATCCTTTGGCCTCAGCCTTCCAAGTAGCTGGAACTACAGGCACGTGCCACCATGCCCAGCTAATTTTATTTTACTGTAGAGACAAAATCTCACTGTATTGCCCAGTCTGGTCTTGAACCTCTGAGCTCAGGTAATCCTCTCACCTCTGTCTCCCAGAGTGCTTGGATTACAGTCGTGAGCCACAGCACCCCGCTTATCTTCAGACAGTTTTTAAAAAGCTCACAGCCTGGACAACATAGAGACCTCATCTTTACAAAAATTTAAAAGAAAAAATTATTTGGGTTAGGGTTAGAGTTAGGGTTGGGCATGGTGGTGTGCACCTGTAGTCCCAGCTACTCAGGAAGCTGTGGCGGGAGGATCCCCTGAGCCCGGGAGGTCAAGTCTTGTGAACTGTGATTGAGCCACTGCACTGCAGCCTGGGTGACAGAGTAAGACTGACTCAAAAAAAAAAGTTGGCAAGTGACATTTTCCTGACACAGGGCCATCTCCATCCAAAAAGCCCACAGAGTTGAGGCTGAAGCTCACAGTCACACCAAGGGCTCTGCTGCCTCTGAAGGGACAATGGTGGCTAGCTCGGACCGGCAGAGGCTCTCCTGGGACTGAGGAAGGTCCCAGCCGTTCACATGCAGTGAGCAAAGTCCCACCATGACCAGAGACTGGCCCAGGGCTGCGGGAATTCCAAGTCAAGGCCAGCAGGCTGAGTGGGCAAGCTCGAGTGGCCTCTGCAGGTGGAGGTCAGGCTAAGAGGAGGCCTGGTCAGCAGGACCTCATGGCCCCGGGACTTGCCTGCCACAGTCTGGCTGCCGCTGAAGGGCCACTGAGTCCCCAGCCACAACTGCCCTTCTGGATTGTGGAGGCTGAGCCGTCGGGCCTGGTCTCGATTGAGACCACATGGCCTCGCTTCACATACAGAGTCTGAATCAGGGCTACCTATCTCACTGACTGGGGGCTTTTTTGTCTCCTTGCGTTGACTCGGCGCCCTGTCTTGACTAACTGCAAAGGAGAGGTGACTCCCTGGGGCGCCCAGGAACCGGCTGCCTGAGTCGGGTCAGAAACTTCCCCGTCTAATCCTAAAAATCCTGCTATGACGGATGGGTCTCTGGGCTTGGAAACAGGCTCCCAGGACGCAGACGCTGGCTCTCCCGTTTCCCCGGGGCTTCAGGTGGGGCTGGCAGAGGCGCCGGTGTCAGGGCATTCAAACCCAGGGACATCTGTCCCGGTGCCCGTCTTCCCCAGCTGGTGTGATGTGAGGCCCCACCAGCCTCGGCTCCCCAGGCTTGAGCAGGGTGGCTGCAGCTGACCTCCTGGCTCCCAGTACCGCAGCCTGCGGCAGCCTCTTGATGGACGCAGCGGGCGCTCGGTCCCACCAGGCCTCCAGCCACACGCAGGCGTTCGCGCGCGCACACGCATGGACATACGCCGCCCCCTCCCCGCTTCCTCCCAGAGCGAGGCTGGGGTCGACACACCTGCGTTTCCGGCCTGCTCATATGCCTCTCTCGGCCTCATTGTCTACACCTGCAGGATGAGTGCTGCTGCCCTCGGGGCGAGTGTGAACAACCAGCACCTGGCCGTCTCGGGTCTCAGTGGAGACTCAGGCCCTCGGCTTTCTGATTCCTCTCCGTCCCCCTAATTCTTCCCTCGCTTCTCCCCTCTCTATGAAATTCATCTTCAGGGAACAGACGGCAGGGGGACCACTATATTTTTATTTTGCCAAATTCGAAATCCCAGTAGGGACACAGGACTTTTCCCATCCTCTGTCCCAACCTGGCTCCCGGGCAAACCCCCTTTGGCCCAGAAAGGTACCGTGCGCCGCCCACAGGGGCCTATGCATGCCCGCCTCCCTCCATTGCAACCTCCAAGGGCCGCAGCTGTGCCAGGGGGAGCCCGGACAGAGCTGTGGGAAGATGTACCCCCTTCCCAGCTTCCGTAACCCACCTGCCCCACCAGGCGTGGGGGACCAGGCTGAGCCGAGACCTCAGGAGCCTGCCTGGGAAAGTGACAGAAACCAGAAAGCAAGTGGCAGGCAGTGACGGGCGGGTTGAGTGGAACTGGGCGTCCCCCGGCAGAGGCACAGCGAAGGCGTGGATGGGGTGAGTGAGCCACTCAGGCCTGTCTAGCCGGATGGGCAGGGCGACGAGAGCCACCTCACACACTGCTCAAGTGACCCCAGGTGACGCGTTTGGGCGGGGTAGAGGTGGACGTGTCATAGGCAGGTGCTGGCACCGTCTGAACTGACGTTCCTGATTGTGGCCCTCACAGATCTCTTACTCTGTTCCTGCCACCGGCCACCAGTGAAGGGGGCAGCAGACTCAAGGCAGGGAGGTGACCCATCAGCTGCTGCCCCCACCGTGTGGGGCGAGACGAAGAGGACCTGGCTGCCCGGCGGGTCTGGGGGTGACAGGAGTTGGCCGTGGCATTCCCAGGGAGTCACTTGGATGCTGCCAGGGTGTGCAGGGCCCCAGGGACATCTGAGGGAGAATGTGGGTGGGTGGCAGGAGACCAGGACAGAGGTCTTAGGGGGGACGTGAACAGAGGCCCAAGGCAGGACCCTGAGGTGCCACCCCCCCACCGGAGAAGCCCACCCGAATGCCCAGGGGAGAGGGCTTCAGGGACTGGGAGCCGAGGGTCCAGGACTCCAGGGAACCGGGGCAGCTGGGAAAGGACAGAAAGGACACTTAGCCATGGAGGCCACCGGTCACCAGGCCGGGGTGGGTTCATGTGGGCCGGGAGGTGGGCTGCAGACCAAGCGGTGGGTGAGGGTTTGGACCCGAGGGGCTGCAGACTTCCACCTCCTGCTGGTGCTTTGGGGACTGGGCTCCCCGGGAGGCAGAGGCAGGGGCCAGGCAGGCGGAGCGCCAGGTGTGGACCGCAGCCGGGAGGGAGGCCCTGCACACTCAGCCCCGCTCCCTGAGCATCTGCTGTCCCCAGCCTCCCACGCGGGCAGGAGGGACGGACACAGACGCGAGTGTGCCCGGGGACACCCCCCCATGTTTATTCTGGCAGGCTCACAGGCGGTGGTGGTAGAAGATCTGGTGCCCGCACACGGGACACGAGTGTTTGACATCCATCAGGGTCGTCGTGCAGAACGGGATGAGGCAGCAGCCCAGGACGCACCTGCAGCCTCGGGGTGAAGGCCGACCCGTGAACTGGTGGCCTGCCCCTCGGGCTGCTCACCGGGATCACCCGGGCCGGCCAGGGTCTGGGGGACCCTGGACTGCTTGTGTGTGTTTTGTTGTTTGTGTTTTGTAGAGACAGGTCTTGCCCAGACTGGTCTCGAACTCCTGGGCTCAAGGGATCCTCCCGCCTTGGCCTCCCTAAGTGCTGGGATTACAGGCGTGAGCCGCTGTGTGCCCGGCCAACCTCTATGGTTTTTTTGGTTTTTGTTTTTTGGAGTCAAGAGTCTCACCCTGTCGCCTAGGCTGAAGTGCAGTGGCAGGCTCATGGCCACCGCAGCCTCAACCTGCTGGTTTCAGGTGATCCTTCGCCTTCAACCTTCCGAGTAGCTGGAACTACAGGCATGCGCCACCATGCCCGGCTAATTTTTCAACTTATGTAGAGATGACTACTCACCATGTTGCCCAGGCTGGTCTCAAACCCGTGGCCTCAGGCAATCCTCTCACCTCAGCCTCCCAAAGTGCTGGGATTAAACGTGTGAGCCACTGTGCCTGGTTCAACCTCTGTTTTAAGGCTCTTCCTCCCCAGGGCCAGGGAGGTGAGTGCCTTCCTGAACCCACGTGTTCTTGGCCAGGCGGCATCGGCCACAGGCGCAAGTCATTTCCCTTGTAGGTTGGCCCCCTCACTGTTCTCCTGGGGGTGCCCGGCTAGAGGGCCACGTCTCCTCTGACGGCGTAAGCGGCCAGGCCAGCATTGAGGCCTCCCCTGTGCTTGGTCGTGCCCTGTCTTCCCCAAGGCCTCCCCACCCAGCCTCCCCCAGTCTAAGTCACCCTCCCACACCCCTGGGAACCCACCCCACAAGGCTCAGGACCCTGTGGAGGCCAAGCGGGGCACTCACCCAAACACGAAGAGGGTGCTGCACAGCAGCCAGCTGAGGAGGCCTGGGACGTGGGAGACCACCGTGATGACATAGTTGCCGCAGTAGGGACAGATGACCCGCATCGGCATGGTAGTCCCCATATTGGGTGGGATGGTGTACACTTCTGGGGGGGCAAAGGCTGGTTGGACCCTCTGGGGCTTCTCGCTCTGGGGAGACCTTAGCGGTCCCCTGGGCACCCGAGGCCAGTCCCACTGCCCGTCTGCCTGCCAGCCTCAGGTCCTCCTCCATCAAGATGGCCTGGCCTGCGCACAGACGGGACCCGGGGAATGACGGGATCTCTGGAACCAGGAGTGGTCCCCTCTTCCCGAGAGACCCCTGAGGCACTCTGCCCACGCATGTCCCTTCCGCGTGCATCGGAGTCAGCCACAGTTTGTTGCCAATCCCTGTGTTCACCAAGACCTCACGGCCACCCTTGGCAAAGCAGGTGTGTGAAAGACACCAAGACAAGGCTTCCTGCTGGTGTTTCCTGCAGGCAACTCTCTTCCACAGTGGGATCCCAAAAAACGTGTTTAGTTATTTTCAAACTGCAGCCAGTTCTGTATTCCTGGTGTGACAGAATTTGTCATTAAGAAAGTACCAGGCAGGGTGTGGTGGCACATGCCTGTAATGCCAGCACTTTGGGAGGCTGAGGCAGGATTGCCTGAGCGCTTGAGGCTGTGGTGAGCCGTGGAGACAGTGAGAACCTGACTCAAAACAAAAAAAGAAAAAGAACCAAAGGCTCATTGGAGAGCGGGACCCTGATGTGTGAAGGGTGTGGTGTGGACTCCCCCAGTTGCTGGGAGACAGTGTGCATGGCTAGATGTGGGGTTTCCGTGGGCGCTTTCCAACGGCGAGGCCTTCCTGTGTTGTCCTGAGGCCTTCTGGGAGTTTGTAATCCAAGCTCCAGGTAGTTGTGAAACTATAGATGGCTCGAGAGTTCCTAAGTTTGTTTAAAATCCCAGAGCCACCAGGCGCGGTGGTTCACGCCTGCAATCCCAAGCATTTTGGGAGGCAGAGGTGAGAGGATTGCCTGAGCCTAGGGGTTCGAGACCAGCCTGAGCAACATGGCAAGACCTTGTCTCTACGATAGATAAATAAATCAGCTGGGTATGGTGGTGCATGCCAGTGCTTCCAGCTACTTGAAAGGCTGAGGCGGAGGAACTACCTGAGCCCAGCAGGCCAAGGTTGTGGTGGCCGTGAGCATGTCACTGCATTCCAGCCTGGACACAGAGTGAGACAACTACTCAAAATACAAACAAACAAACAAAAATCCCAAGGCTCAGGCCCCATCCAGGGGGCTCTGATTCCCCACCCTGCCGGGGCCTGGGGTGGCAGTGTATTTGCGGAGTAGAGATCAGGAGTCCACTTCATCAGCATTTCCTGAGCACCTACTGTATATCAGCCCAGTCCACGAACGACTTCCCATTAGAGAGATGTATTGGTGGCAACGCAGCAGTGGCTAGGAGCGAGGTGGAGGGGCGGCTGGCCAGCTGTGGGGTCACACGCCATGGGGGCCAGGGAGGGGGCTTCCCAGAGGAGGTGCTGTTTGTGCAGTCTCCGCCAGTGGTCGAGGAGCAGAGCTTTCTGGACAGCATGAGCATGAAACAGAGTGAGGAGGGGGCCAGGGGAGCACTCACGTGTGCGACCAGCTCCGGAGCCGTCATAGTACATCGGGGGAGGACGACGGCGAAGAGGAGGGGAAGGAGGAGGATCTTCAGGGGAGAAGAAGAAAAATACCCTCAAATCTGAGTGCTCACTCTATGTGAAGGACTGAGCTCAAAACTCAGCCAGAGGGAGGCACCCATGTGTTTTTTTTTTTTTGAGTTAGAGTCTCACTCTGTCACCTAGGCTGGAGTGCAGTGGCCGCTCCTGGCCACCGCAGCCTCGACCTGCTGGGCTCCGGCAATCCTTCCGCCTCAGCCTTCCAAGTAGCTGGAACTACAGGCGCGCGCTACTGTGCCCGGCACATTTTTTTTTTTTTTGATTTATTGTAGAGATGAGGTCTCACCAAATTGCCCAGGAGGGTCTCGAACCTGCGGGCTCAGGCAATTCACTCACCTCAGCCTCCCAGAGTGCTGGGATTACAGGCTGAGCTACTGAGCCTGGCCAGGAGGCACCCATTTTGCAGACTAGAAAGCCGAAGCCATTAGCCAGGCGTGGTGGCTCACACTTGTAATCCCAGCTACTCGGAAGGATCTGGTGAGACCTGGAGTTCGAGACCAGTCTGGGCAACATAGCAAGACCCCATCTCTACAAAAAATTTGAGGTTAGCTGGGTATGGTGGCGCATGCCCATAGTCCCAGCTACTCAGGATGCTGAGGTGGGAGGATTTCTTGAGCTCAGGAGTTTGAGGGTTGAGGCTGCAGTTAGCTATAATTGTACCACTGTACTCTAGACTGGATGATAGAGTGAGACAGTGTCTCAAAAAAAAATTAGACCGGGCTAATCCCAGAGCTTTGGGAGGCCAAGGCAAGTGGATTGCCTGAGCCCACGGGTTCGAGACCAGCCTAGGCAGCTTGGCAAGACCTCGTCTCTATAATAAAATTTAAAAAATAAAAAAAAAATTAGCCAGGCGTGGTAGTGTGCACCTACTTGGAAGGCTGAGGTGGAGGGATCACTGGAGCCCAGCAGGTCGATGCTGGGGTGGCCTTGAGTGTGCCACCGCACTCCAGCCTGGAGTGAGACTCCAACTCAAAAATAAAAAATAAATAATAAAAAGAATGAAAGTAGGCTGGGCATGATGGCTCACACCTGTAATCTCAGCACTTTGGGAGGCCGAGGTGGGAGGATTGCTTGAGCCCGAGAATTTGCAACCAGTCTGGGCAGCATAGTGAGACCTCGTCTCTACAAAAAAATTCGCTGGGCATGGTGGCACGAGCCGGTAGTCCTAGCCACTAGGGAAGCTGAGGCGGGAGGATCACCTGAGCCCAGGAAGTCGAGGGTGCAGTGAGCCATGATCGTGCCACTGCATTCCAGCCTGGGCGACAGAGAGAGACCCCAACAAAAGAAAGAAAATTTAAAAAAGGGAAAGAAAGAAAACTGAGACCCATCACGATGAATCAAGTGGCTAAAGCTTGTAGCAGGTAGAAGGGCTGGGATTCAAATGCAGGAATTTCTGACTCCAGTCATGCCCTCATGTCCTAGAACGTAAGATATTCCTGGAGGCAGCGCCAGCAGGGACCCATGATCCTTTTTAAAAATATCGAGCATTTGGCTGGGCTCAGTGGCTCAGTCTGTAATCCCAGCACTTTGGGAGGCCGAGGTGAGTGGATTGCCTGAGCCTGTGGGTTTGAGACCAGCCCGGGCAACTTGGTGAGACCGTGACTCTATGATAAATAAAAAAAAAATTGGCCAGGCGTGGTAGCTCTTGCCTGTAGTTCCGGCTACTTGGAAGGCTGAGGCGGAAGGATGGCCGGAGCTCAGCAGGTCGACGAGTGTGCCATGGCACTCCAGCCTGGGTGATGGAGTGAGACTCCAACTCCAAAAACAAACAAAAAATTGATCATCTGATCCGCGCCACACCTTGTGCTAGACACAACACACATCCCTGCACTTACTCTTGCCAAAACACCATTGAGGCAGGTGTGTGGCATTATTCCAACTTTGCCTGAGGTCACCCAGGAAATATGTATCAGAACCAAGGATGGAACGTCGTGTGTCTGGGTCCAGACCCAGGCTGCTGTTGCACGCATTGCCTCTGGTCATTCCTACCTTCTTAGAGGAGGACGCTTTGGGCCCTGTGAACCACACGGTGCCTCTCTGTGTGGACAGCCTAGCTCCCTCCCCTGGCCTCCCAGCAGCCATGGCGTGGCCAGCCTTGGGTCTCCAGTGGCATCCCCACAGGCCCTGGGGACAGGCTTGAGGAATTCTGGATCCTGACACTCAGAGTGGGGTCCAGACTGATTGTTATGTGTGGGTGACGGGGATCCTGTGTGTGGCCACTGGAAACCATGTAGGCACTTTTTACAGGGTCCCTCCTGCCCCTACCAGGAAAGGACCTGGTGGCTTGAGCGGGCACCCGGGCTCTTCCCGGCCAGTGACTCCCCAAGAGGGACCATCACTGAGCAGCAAGCTTCGCATCCCACAGTCTCCTCCTGTGGGACAGGAAGAGGCTTCACGCCCATCTGTGCCCAGCAGCTCTGCCTGGGCTGTCTTCCATGCCCATTTTATAGGCAAAGAGATGTGAGGTCAGAAATGAAGACGGGGTCTTCATTGCGGTGGCCATGATCTATTGGTGAGGCTGGAGTACAGCGGCTCAATCACAGCTCACTGCAGCCTCGAAATCCTGTGCTCAAGCCATCCTCCTACCTCAGCCTCCCAAGTAGCTGTGATTACAGATGCATACCACCACTACACCCTGCTAAGTTTTGTTTTTTTGTCTGTAGAGGCAGGGTCTTGCTTTGTTGCCCAGGCTGGTCTCAAACTCCTGGTCTCAAGTGGTGCTCCCTCCTCAGCCTCTCAAAGTGCTGGGATGACAGGTGTGCACCACTTCCCCTGGCCTCAAGCCTCTTTTTTAATCCTCTCACCACTGCATATGGTCAGAACTGTTTTCCAGATGGGAAAGAAAACTGGTTCAGAGGCCGGGCATGGTGGCTCCTGCCTGTGATCCCACCACTTTGGGAGGCAGAGGCAAGAGGATTGTCTGAGCTCAAGGGTTCAAGACCAGCCTGGGCAACATGGTGAGCCCTCTTGTCTCTGCAAGAAATCAAAAAATTAGCAGGGCATGATGGTGCTCGCCTGTGGTTCCAGCTACTTGAAAGACTGAGGCGGAAGGATTGCCTGAGCCCAGCAGGTCGAGGCTGCGGTAGCCGTGAGTGTGAGTGTGCCACTGCACTCCCGCCTAGGTGACAGAGTGAGACTCCAACTAAAAAAACCAACAAAACAGAACAGGTTTCAGAGATTGGGCGGACTCTACTACCCTGCTACCCCAAGGCGGCATCAATGTGGCCTGGACCCCACCCCACACTCATAGGGGAGCTGGTCATACCTGACATAGTGGAGCTACTCTTCTGGTTTGATGACTTTGTGACACTTTAAGAGAGGGTGCACGGTGTTGGAGCCCCTTGCCCGTTGCTCCCTGCTGAATCCCCAGGTCCCTGGGTTGGTGGGGTGGCAGGACTTGGGGGAGACCAGAGTCAGCCCCTGGCTCGGCCAGGGGCCTTGTCTCTACACCGCCTCCCTGCGGGCCCCAACTTCTGCTTCCCGGGGGCCTTCCCTGCCCGGCACCTGAATGAGGGGGGCCCTCACCCTCTGGACGGCCCCATCCGGGTGCCTCAGCGTGCTTTGTCCCAGCAGTGGTGTAGACTTTTGTCCCAGTGGGTTCCAAGCTCTGAGTGGGCGGGGGCTCATCTCTGGGAGTCCCCAGGGCAAGGCCTGGTTGCTAAGAGGTGGGAGGAGTCACCCAGCCACCTCATTTGCTTGGGGCGACAGCCATTGTGACTTGTGTCTTCACAGTGGCCAGACAGAGGGGCCTCGCCTCACTCCCTGCAGGAGCAGCGGCTCGGGGACCCCCTGGGGGCAGCCTGAAGGACCTTCAAAGATGGCCTGCTTTAGGCTAGGGGTGGTGGCTCAAGCCTGTAATCCCAGCACTTTGGGAGGCCAGGGGTTCGAGACCAGCCTGGGCAACATGACGAGACTTTGTCTCTACGATAAATCAAAAAATTAGCTGGCATGGTGGCATGTGCCTATAGTTCTGGCTACTTGGAAGGCTGAGACGGAAGGACTGCCTGAGCCCAGAAGGTCAAGGCTGTGGTGGCCGCGAGTGTGTCACTGCACTCCAGCCTGGGCGACAGAGTAAGATTTTGACTCAAAAAAAAAAAAAAAAAAGAAATGTACCTTTATAGTTTTGACTCTGGAGCCCTATATTTATTTTTATTAATTAAAAAGACACTGAAAGAAACCACTGGGATTAAGTGCCCCCGGATGTCTTGCACAGGACACAGCACAGTCCATAAACGGAAACCAGAAAAACCGGATTTGATCAAAACTGAAAGCTCCTTCTCAGTTGTCCAGGCAGTAGAGGAACAAATCCCGAAATCTGCTCTCCAGGAGACTCCGTGGATGAAAAAGGGGCGAGCCACAGGCTGAAAGAAGACACTCTCAGGACACACATGTGACAAAGCCCAGGCATCCAGAATATCAAAGAACTCCCTCCAGCTCAGCAACAGAAAACCAGACAACCCACTTTAAAGCGTAAGCAGTACACCATGCAAAAGAAGACACAGGAAGGGCCATGAGCACAGAAGAAGATGTTCTAGGACACCCACGAAATGCAAATTAAAACTCATACAATGGTGCATGAGTGGTTAAGTTTAAAATGACAGACAGGCTGGGCATTGTGACTCATACCTGCAGTCCCAGCTACTCAGGAGGCTGAGACAAGGGGATCCCTTGATCCCAGGAGTTGGAGGCTGCAGTGAGCTACAGTTGTGCCACTGCAGTCCAGCCTGGGCAACTGAGTGAGATCCTATGTCTTTCTTTTTTTTGAATCAGAGTCTCACTCTGTTACCCAAGCTGGAGTGGGTCACAGCTACCACAGCCTCCACCTGCTGGACTCAGGCAGTCCTCCATCTCAGCCTTGCAAGTAGCTAGAACGACAGGTGCACACCCCATGCCTGGCTGATTTTTTTATTTTATTGTAGAGATGAGGTCTCGCCATGTTTCCCAGGCTGGTCTTGAATCCCTGGGCTCAGGCAATTCTCTCTCCTCAGCCTCTCAAACTGTTGGGGTTATAGGTGTGAGCCACTGCACCTGGCTGAGATCCTGTTTCTTTAAAAAATAAAAGCCAGGTGCGGTGGCTCACACCTGTAATCCCAGCAATTTGGGAGGCTGGGATGGGAGGATTGCTTGAGCCCAGAAGGTCGAGACCAACCTGGGCAACATAGTGAGACCTCATCTCTATAAAAAATTAGCTGGGCATGTGCCTGTGGT
Source organism: Carlito syrichta (assembly GCF_000164805.1). NCBI lineage: Eukaryota > Metazoa > Chordata > Mammalia > Primates > Tarsiidae > Carlito > Carlito syrichta. The sequence goes on from NW_007036723.1 coordinate 118,772, forward strand.
CCCAGCTACTTGGGAAGCTGAGGTGGAAGGATCATCTGAGACTAGCACGTTGAGGCAGTCGTGAGCCGTGATTGTAGCGATCATACCACTGCACTGCAGCCTGGGTGACAGAGTGAGACCCCTACTCAGAAATAAAATAAATTGGCAGGTCTCTTTACTCTGAAACCTTCTGTGGCCTGTCATTAGGTGGCATTCACTGTTGGGGATCAGACTGCACATGACTTTGAGGGGACACAAACAGCCCAGAGTAGGGGGAACCAGACTGTACTCCGTTCGCCTCGCATCCCTGGTGGGAGTGTTCTCGTCGTGAGGTCAGAGTGCCAAGGTGCGAGCTCCGATATGAGAGCCTGTTCCAGGCCTCCACCTTAATTGCAGATGTGGACCATCCATCCGTCAAAGCAAGTGTCATTACCGGCACCACAAGGGGACATATCGCCCTCTTGTGAAAGAGGTGCAAAGCGTCAGGAGGAAGAGAGGCCAGTCAGCAGAGAGAATAGTCCCTGCGTAATTAGCCTCGGCGTCCTTAAGAGACTCAGTGGGGTTACGTCCTGGCCTGATAAACCCATCGTAAGGTTAAAAAATGGTAAGTCACCTGGTGCAGTGTGCAAGCCTATAGTCATAGCCACTCTGGAGGCTGAGGCAGGAGGATCACCTGTTCTCAGGAGGTCGAGGATACCATGAGCTGTGACTGCACCACCACACTCCAGCCTGGATGGCAGAGTGAGTCCTTGTCTCTAGAAAAAAGAAAAGAAAATATTGCCTGGGCGTGGTGGCTAAAGCCTGTAATCCCAGCACTTTGGGAGGTGGAGGCGAGGGGTTCAGGATCAGCCTGGGCAACATGGCAAGACCTACAATAAATCAAAAAATTAGCCAGGCGTTGTGTGCGCACCTGTAGTTCCAGCTACTTGCAAGCTGGAGCGGAAGGATCGCCGGAGCCCAGCAGGTCGGGGCTGCGGTGGCCGTGGGGCAACAGAGTGAGAATCTGACTCAACTAAATAAATATAAATAAGCAAATAAATGAAAAGAAAATATTATAAGCCAAAATGCATAGCATACACCTCCCTTACTGAACAGCACAGCTCAGCCTAGCCTGCCTTAAACACACCCAGACACTTACATAAGCCAACAGTTGACCCGAAAATCTAAGCAAAGCCTACCTTCCAGTGAAGCATGGAGGAGCTCAAAATGCCCTGAAAGTGAAGAACGGAACGGTCAGAGGGCTGGCTGGTGCATGGTTTCCACCGAATGCGTTTTGCTTTGCACCATCATGAGATCTAAAAGTTGGGTAAGTTGAAGTCGGCTCCGCCTGTACCACAGGGGTCCCCACCGCACCCAGTCCCGGAATCTTCTTCATTTTCAAAGACAGAATAGTATTCCATGATGGTTCTTTTGCTTATTTGTTTGTTTGAGTTGGAGTCTCACTCTATTGCCTAGGCTGGAAGGCAGTGGCACGCTCCTGGCCACCGCAGCCTCAACCTGCTGGGCTCAGGCGATCCTTCCGCCTCAGTCTCCCAAGTAGCTGGAACTACAGGCATGTGCCACCACGTCCGACTAATGTCTTGATTTATTGTAGAGCTGAGATCTCACCAAGTTGCCCAGACTGGTCTTGAACCCATGAGCTCAGGCAATCCTCACCTCGGCCTCCCAAAGTGCTGGGATTATAGGCATGAGCCACTGTGCCTGGCCTTGTTTTTGTTTTTGTTTTTGAACCTATGTTGTCACTATTGTATTTTCAGCACTCAGAACAATTCCAGAGAGAGCATGGGCATTCGGTCAATACTCACAATATTCACTGGATGAATACATGACTGGTATGTACACTAATGGCAGTTCGTGGGGAAACTTATTTTTGACTTTTTTTTTTTGCGTTGGAGTCTCACTCTGTCGCCCAGACTGGAGTGCAGTGGCCGCTCCCAGCCACCGCAGCCTCGCCCTGCTGGGCTCCGGTGATCCTTCCGCCTCAGCCTTCCGAGTAGCCGGAATTACAGGCATGTGCTACCACGCCTGGCTGATTTTTTGATTTATTGTAGAGATGAGGTCTCGCTGCCCAGGTGGGTCTCGAACCCGCGGGCTCAGGCAATCCACTCACCTCAGCCTCCCAAAGCGCGGGATTACAGACTGAGCCACCGAGTCCGGCTATTTTTGATTTTTAATTTAATTTCTGGCTGGATGCAGTGGCCCAGCACTTTGGGAGGCCCAGGTGAGAGGATTACCTGAGCCTGGGGGTTTGAGACCAGTCCAGGCAACTTGGTGAGCCCTCGTCTCTACACTAAATCACAGAAAAACTAGCCAGCTATAGTGGCATGTGTTTATAGTTCTAGCTACTTTGGAAGGCTGAGGTGGAAGGATCGCCTGAGCCCAGCAAGTTGAGGCTGTGGTGAGCTGTGATCATGCCACTGCACTCCAGCCTGGGTGACAGATTGAGACCTCAACTCAAAAAAATTTTTTTTAATTAACTACATAATATGTTTTACCTTTATCCTCCCTTTCTGGCAAGCGATGCTGATTTTTCATTTCTGATAATAATAGAAATGTTCCCTTTTGAAAGAATGTGTTTACTAACAGCTTTTAAGCTGGGCTCGGTGGCTCAGCCTGTAATCCCACGCCTTGGGAGGCTGAGGTGAGTGGATTGCCTGAGCCCGCGGGTTCAAGACCCGCCTGGGCAGCGAGACCTCATCTCTACAATAAATCAAAAAAATCAGCCGGGCGTGGTAGCGCACGCCTGTAGTTCCAGCTACTTGGAAAGCTGAGGCGGAAGGATCGCCGGAGCCCAGCAGGTCGAGGCTGCGGTGGCCGGGAGCGGCCACTGCACTCCAGTCTGGGCAACTAAGTGAGACTCCAACTCAAAAAAATTAAAAAATTTTAAAAATTTTAAAAATAAAAAAACCCAGCTTTTAAAAAGGTATCTGGTGCTGGCCAGGCGAGGTGGCTCACACCTATAATATCAGCACTTTGGGAGGCCAAGGTGAGAGGATTGCCTGAGCCCAGGGGTTCAAGACCAGCCTGGGCAACTTGACAAGACCTCATCTCTACAATACATCAAGAAAAATTAGCTGGACGTGGCCATACATGCCAGTAGTTCCAGTTGCTTGGAAGGCTGAGGCGGAAGGATCGCCTAAGCCCAGCAGATCGAGGCTGCAGTGGCCGTGAATATACCACGACACTCCCGCCTGGGCGGCAAAGTGAGACTCTGACTCAAAAATAAATAAAATAAAAGGGATCTGGTGCTGAATAATCCAGGGTAGGACCCACATCTGGCAAAGTCCTGGACATCGGTCCAGGCCGGAAAAGACGGGGCCCCGTCGACCTCGCGGATCTGAGCCCAGTGGACCGGGCCACAAGCCTGCCTCTTCCTTGGGGCCTTGGTTGCTCCAAGGACTCCCAGCCCAGGCCCTCTGGCTGGGATCCCAGCGGACTGTTGGGCTCAACCTCTGGGTGCCCTGTGATCTCGCCCGCCGCCCTGACCTCATCTCACTCCGTCTTGAAATCTCAGCCTGGCATCTCTGCCTGGGTGCCCAGTCCCTTTGCCCCTCGGGATAACGTGTCACCCTCCCCTCTCCTTCTCTGTCCTTGGTGCTTCTGTCCCCGGCAGAGCGCATCCACGCCCCTGCGTGTACCGGAGTTTGCGCTCTACTGACTGTCTCCCTCGGCAGCTCTCCGGGGTCAGGACTTTGCCTGCTGGGCTTCCTGCTGAATCCGCCAGAGCTGGGCGTGGGGGTGGTGCTCAGTGGGTACAGGCTGAGTCTGTGAATAAATGAATGAATGGATGAATGAGCTGCATCCTTCACCCATCACAGCCCACCCCAACAGGTCTGAAGTCTTCGGGATGTCACATTCCAGGGTCTGCGGTCCTTGATTTCTTGGTTTGTTGTGGAGACAGGATCTTGCTCTGTTGCCCGTGCAGTGGCACGATCATGGCTCACTGCAGCCTCAAACCCCCTGGCTCAAGTGATCCTCCTACCTCATTCCCCCTAGTGTCTGGGACTACAGGCACACACCGCCACATCTGGCTAACTTTTTATTTGTACTTTTGTAGAGATGAAACCTCACTATGTTGCCCAGGCTGGTCTTGAACCCCCGACCACAAGTAACCTTCCCACCTCGGGCCTCCCAAAATGTTGGGTTTACTGGCATGAGGCACCACCGCTCGCCCTGGGTTTCTTGTATAAATTTGAGGACACACGCCAGGTGCGGTGGCTCACGCCTGTAATCCCAGCACTTTGGGAGGCCGAGATGAGAGGGTTGCCTGAGCCCACGGGTTCAGGACCAACCTAGGCAACATGGCGAGACCGCATCTCTACAATAAATCTAAAAATTAGCCAAGCATGGTGGCGCGCGCCTGTAATTCCAGCTACTCGGAAGGCCGAGGCGGAAGGATCGCCGGGGCCCAGCAGGTCGAGGC
>NW_007036723.1:123531-132994 GCF_000164805.1 Carlito syrichta
GGCCGTTGCTTTAAGCTCTGCACCCCCGAAGAGGCTTGGCACAGAGGAGGAAGAAATGGGGAAAGGGCGGGCGCCATCACTCCCAGCTGCGCAACCCCGGGCAGGTGTCCTCACCTCTCTGAGCCTCAGTTTTCTCCCCTGCAAAATGGATCTAACCATGCCTTCTGCTGAGAGAGTTGTAACCTCCCAGGAGACCCTTCACGCAGGTCTACTTTCTGTTCTGCTCCGGCCCGGTGTCGCTACCCTGCTGTTCCCAGGTCGCTCATTTTTTTTTTTTTTTTTTGGAGTCAGAGTCTCAACCGTAGCCAGGCTGGAGTGCCATGGCACTCTCGTGGCCACCACAGCCTCAACCCGCTGGACTCAGGTGGGCCTTCCACCTCAGCCTTCCAAGTAGCTGGAACCACAGGCATGCGCCACCACTCCCGGTTAATTTTTTTATTTACTGTAGAGATGAGGTCTCGCCAAGTTGCCCAGGCTGGTCTCGAACCCGTGGGCTCAGGCAGTCGTCTCACCTCCGCCTCCCAAAGTGCTGGGGTTACAAGCATGAGCCACCGCGTCCAGCTACCCTGGCTTGTTTTCATGAGAACTTTTTTTTGCTCATGTGTTAGTTTAGTTGATCATTGTCTGTCACTCCGCGGGGGTTGGGATGTGTGTTTTGTACACAGCTGTCTTCCCGGAACCCGGCACACAGCAGGTGCTCAATAGAGATTGTTAAATGAATGGGGAATGAGAGAAATTCATGTGAAGCACTGAGCACAGAGAAAACTTGTCATGAGTTAGCAACTAATAATAGCATGTGACTCACATCTGTAATCCTGGCACTTTGGGAGGCCAAGGTGGGAGGACTGCTTGAGCCCAGGAGTTAGAGACCAGCTTAGACAACATAGGGAGACTTCGTCTCTACACAAAAGTTAGAAAATTAGCCAGGCCTGGTGGTGCACAGGAGGCTGAGACAGGAGATCAAGGCTGTGGTGAGCCGTGATTGTGCCACTGCACTCCACCCCAGGTGACCGAGTGAGACATCCACTCAAAAAGATAATAATAATAATAACGATAACGACAATACTATTAAACTCAGCAGAATCACAAAGTCCAGGGTAGGGGCAGCCACCCTAAGAATGGACTCCATCTGGGGAATGGAATGAGTCTGGAGTTTCGGCAATTGGGGATCTGGGGAGGTACTTTTCCTGCTGTGTGACTCTGGGCGCCTTACCCACCCTCTCTGGGCTGGGCGGCCTTTGTGTGCAGGCAGGAAGACTCCACAGCAAGGGTTGTTTATGGGAAAAGGGAATCGGACTTTTTCTTCCTCCTTGCTCATCTTTTCTTCCCAGAAGGGCCAGCTGGGCAGGAGGTCATGAGGTAAGGAGGGAGTCCGATGAGTGAGCTGGAGCTGGGATGACTGCACCATGCGCCTGGGGTGGGAGCCGAACAGGGAAGGGGAGGCCTCGAAGGGGAGGCCTGGAGAGGGGCCGCCGCAGCAGCTGCCCCTTCCTGCCCGGGGCCGGGCCCCGGCCCTCAGTCCCCCCTCCCCTCCTGCTCAGCAGCGGGTCCCCTCTGCCCTCACGGCACCGGGACTCTGGAGCCCGCAGGGAGACCCGCCAGACCACACCAGGGCGCCTCCTCACCTCCCTGAGCTGAGGGTGAGCCGGGCGGGGGTCGTGCGGTGTGGGCGCCCTCCCCCAGCCCTCTCACTGCTCACTCAGGGAGCGGGAAGGAGGGGAAGGGGCCTTCCCAGCGTGGATGGAGACCCTTCCCTGGAGGGATGGGTCAGGGCCACTTTTTTTTTCTTTTTTGAGTCGGAGTCTCACTCTGTCGCCTAGACTGGAGTGAAGCGGCCGCTCCCGGCCACCGCAGCCTCGACCCGCTGGGCTCCGGCGATCCTTCCGCCTCAGCCTTCCGAGTAGTTGGAATTACAGGCGCGCGCTGCCACGCCTGGCTAGTTTTTTGATTTATTGTAGAGATGAGGTCTCGCCAAGTTGCCCAGGCGGGTCTCAAACCCGCGGGCTCAGGCAATCCACTCACATCAGCCTCCCAAGGCGCGGGATTACAGGCTGAGCCACCGAGCCCGGCTAGGGCCACTTTTTTTTGATTCGGAGACTCTGTTGCCCAGGCTGGAATGCAGCGGCATGCACTGCTCACGGCCACTACAGCCTCAACCTGCTGGGTTCAGGTGATCCTTCCACCTCAGTCTCCAAGTAGCTGGAACCACAGGCATGCACCACCATGCCCAGCTCATTTTTGATTCATTGTAGAGACGAGGGCTCATCAAGTTGCCCAGGCTGGTCTTGAACCCCTGGACTCAGGCAATCCTCTCGCCTCTGCCTCCCAAAGTGCTGGGGTTACAGGCGTGAGCCACCGTGCCCAGTGGCCCTTGTTTCATGAGCGTGCACTTACGGAGTACGTATTGCATGCAGGGCACAGGAAACGGGGCAAGGCAGATGAGGTGCTGGGCTGGAAACAGATGCCAGACACACTCTTAGGGGACAAGGGTAGGATGACAGTGGATGATGGGACAGACAACAGGCAGAGGGTCCCTCCTCGGAGGAAGGGACATCTGGCCGAAATAACCCCAGGGAGGCAGCCTGGGAGGCCCTGGGAGAGGAGCGCTCTCGGCAGAGGGAATGGCGTGTGCCAGGCCCCGACTGCCCGCTGGACTGCATAAGCCGAGGGCCATGGGGTGGCAGGGAATGCCAAGACCCCGGTCACATTCTGAGAGGCCCCCGAGATTGCTCTGCGGGGGGAGAAGACTTGGGTGGGCCAAGGCCTGGGTTGTGGCCTTCCAGCAGAGACCATGGGCACCGGGTGGGGAAGCAAGTTTGCCCAGAGCCCTAGGTCCAGCCCCTCTCTTCTGAGACCCTAGGTCTCCTGGTGGGGGGCTTCATCCTGCATGGCCTGTGGAGGGGGGGCTCTGGGGCACATGGGCCTTGGTTCGAATCCTGGCCCAGCCACTTATTGCTACATGGCTTTGAGCAAGCCAATGTGAGCCTCAGGTCCCTGTTCGTAGAATGGGATAGTAACTCTCGTGTCTGGGTTTGGGGCCACATTATTCACAGTAGCTGAGATATGGGGTCAGCCTAGTGTCCAGCAATGGACGAATGCATAAAGAAACCGTGGCGTATATACACGAGGGAAGACTATTCAGCTGCAAAAAAGAAGGAAATATTGTCATTTGCAGCTACATGGACAGAGCTGGAGGACATTATGTTGAGTGAAATGAGACAGACACGGAAAGACAAATACCGCATGCTCTAAAAAGGCGGGTGTCGTGGAGCCCAGGCGTGGAATGATGGTTGCCAGAGGGTGGAAAAGGCAGGTAGGAGGGTGGAGAGGGGGTGATGAATGGGTACCGAAAACCAGTTAGATAGAATGAGTAAGATCTAGTGTTTGAAAGCACAATAGGGTGACTAGAGTCAACAATAATTTGTCTATTTTAACATAACCAAGGCCGGGCACAGGGGCTCACGCCTATAATCTCAGCACTTTGGGATGCCGAGGTGGGAGGACTGGTTGAGCCTGGGAGTTCTGATACCAGCCTGGATAACATAGTGAGACGTTGTCTTTACAAAAAGTTAGCCAGGTGTGGTGGCACGCACCTGTAGTCACAGCTACTCAGGAGGCTGTGGTGGAAGGATGACCTGAGCCCAGGAGGTTGAGGCTGAGGTAAGCCATGGTTGTGTCACTGCACTCCAGCCTGGGTGACAGAGTGAGACCTTGACTCTAAATAAATAAATTAATTAAATAACCAAGAGTAAATTGGAATGTTCCTAAAAAAAAAAAAAAAAAAGGAACCGGGCTTGGTGGTGGCTCAGCCTGTAATCCCGCGCCTTTGGGAGGCTGAGGTGAGTGGATTGCCTGAGCTCGTGGGTTCGAGACCCGCCTGGGTAGCAAGACCTCATCTCTACAATAAATCAAAAAAATCAGCCGGGCGTGGTAGTGCATGCCTGTAATTCCAGCTACTCGGAAGGCTGAGGAGGAAGGATTGCCGGACCCCAGCAGGCGAGGCTGCGGTGGCCGGGAGCGGCCACTGCACTCCAGTCTGGGCGACCGAGTGAGACTCCAACTCATTAAAAAAAAAAAAAAAAAAAAGGAAACTGTAAGTGCTTGCAGTGATGAATACACCAGTTACCCTGATTTGATCCTTACAAACTGTAAGCTGTATGTAAACATCACATGGACACCATACATATATACACTTATTATTTACCCATAATAATAATAATTTTTAAAAAAGCCAGAGCACGGTGGCTCATGCCTGTAATACCAGCACTTTGGGAGGTGGAGGCGAGAGGATTGCCTGAGCCCAGAGGTTTGAGACCAGCCTAGGCAACTTGGCGAGACCTCATCTCCACGATAAATAAAAAAATTAGCCGGGTGTGTGGCATGCACCTGTAGTTCCAGCTACTTGGAAGGCTGAGGTGGAAGGATCACCTGAGCCCAGGAAGTTGAGGTTGCAGTGGCTGTAAGTGTGCTACTGCAATCCAGCCTGGGTGACAGAGTGAGACTCCAACTCAAAAAAAAAAAAAGATGAAACAGGACACGCCACTAAATATGTGTGATCCCAGCAGTAAGATGAGAACCCCAGAAGCCACAAAGGGAAAGAGGGTCAGATCTGACTACAAGGGTGCAGCAAGCATCCCCCCAGCCCTGACCTGCCATGCACATTCCCGGTCACCATTACCTCTGCGGTGGCAAGAGCCCCAGCTGGGCCTGGCCTCTGGACTGGTTTCTGGCAGAAGCTCAGGCCCTGGTCCTCATCCTGTCAGCCATGGGATCCTGTTCTCTAAGAAACATTTGGCAACTGGCCCATTACTATCTGGAGTGAAATCTGTAGGAATATACAATGTTGACATTCAATGGAGTATCGTAAAGCCACAATAAAGAAATACCATGCCGGGCTCGGTGGCTCAGCATGTAATCCCAGCACTTTGGGAAGTCAAGGCGAGTGGATTGCCTGAGCCGTTGGGTTTGAGACCAGCTCGGGCATCTTGGTGAGACCTCGTATCTACAATAAATTAAAAAAATTAGCCAGGCGTGGTAGCGCACGCCTGTAGTTCTGGCTACATGGAAGGCTGAGGTGGAAGGATCGCTGGAGCCCAGCAGGTAGAGGCTACAGTGGCCGTGAGCATGCCACTGCACTCTAGCCTGCGTGACAGAGTGAGACTCTGACTCAAAACAAAAAAAAAGAAGGCCGGGCTCGGTGGCTCAGTCTATAATCCCGCACTTTGGGAGGCCGAGGTGAGTGAATTGCCTGAGCCTGCGGGTTCGAGACCTGGGCAACTTGGCGAGACCTCATCTCTACAATAAATCAAAAAATCAGCCGGGCGTGGTAGTGCGTGCCTGTAATTCCGGCTACTTGGAAGGCTGAGGCGGAAGGATCGCCGGAGCCCAGCAGGTCGAGGCTGCGGTGGCCGGGAGCAGCCACTGCACTCCAGTCTGGGCGACAGAGTGAGACTCCGACTCAAAAAAAAAAAAAGGAAAGAATATGTTGGCTGGGTGTGGTGGCTCACAGTTACAATCCCAGCACTTTGGGAGGCCAAGAAGCCAAGATGGGAGGGTTACTTGAACCTAGGAGTTCCAGACCAGACCTGGGCAACGGAATGAGACTCCAACTCAAAAACAAAAACAAAAACAAAAAACCAAAAAAACAACAATTAGCCGGGCTCGGTGGCTCAGCCTGTAATCCCGCACCTTTGGGAGGCTGAGGTGAGTGGATTGCCTGAGCCTGCGGGTTCGAGACCCGCCTGGGCAGTGAGACCTCATCTCTACAATTAATCAAAAAATCAGCTGGGCGTTGTAGCGCATGCCTATAATTCTGGCTACTTGGAAGGCTGAGGCGGAAGGATCGCCGGAGCCCAGCAGGTCGAGGCTGCGGTGGCCGGGAGCGGCCACTGCACTCCAGTCTGGGCGACAGAGTGAGACTCCAACTCAAAAAAAAAAAAAAAAAATTCATAGTAAAATCTATACACATCATACACGCACATGCACTTCTCAACTCTTGGTGGATTTTATGTGATAAATGCCACTCCTCGCCTAGGTGTTGACCCAGGAGAAATGAAAGATTCGTCCACACAAAGATGGGTAAAGGAACTCTCACAGCAGCTTTGTTTTTTTTTTTTGTAGGGAGGGTTGGGAAGGTTGAGATAGGATGTCACTCTGACGCCCAGGCTGGAGTGTAGTGGTGTCATCACAGCTCACTGCAGCCTCAAACTCCTGGGCCCAAGCGATCCTCCCACCTCAGCCTCCCAAGTAGCTGGGACTATAGGCCTGGGTGTGAAATTCTGACAGGCTTCATCGAGGTGAGAAATTGAGAAGGGCTTTGGGCAGGGATGGGAAAATAAGGGACCAAAAGGTTGTGCGCCTGCAGAGTACCAGGTGGTGGCCAAGGGCTTCCAAACGCCATCCAGTTACCTCACACCACCACCATGAAGAAACTGAGGCACAGAAAGGTCATTTGACCAGGAGGGGCTGCTTACTTGGGTAGCTCACTATGACTCAATTTATTTACTAGTAAAATGGGATAAGAATATATTCACCTTGGGCTGGGCACAGTGGCTCACGCCCGAAATCTCAACACCTTGGGAGGCCAAGGAAGGAGGACTGCTTGAGGTCAGGAGTTTGAGACCAGCCTGGGCAACACGGGGAGACCCCATCCCTACATAAAACTTAAAAATTAGCTGGGTGTGGTGGCCCATGCCTGTAGTCCCAGCTACTAGCGAGGCTGAGGCAGGAGGATCCCTTGAGCTCAGTAGGTCGAGGCCACAGTGAGTGACGATCACACTACCACACTCCATCCTGGGCAAGAGTGAGACCCTGTCTCAAAAAAAAAAAGGATATTCACCCTGGAGTGTTCTTTGGGAGGACTAGAAACCATAAAAAGAGACACGTCTCAGTGTGTGGGTGAACTAGGATGGTGTCACGTGTGGGGAGGTGTCCTTCTGTCTTAATGGAACCCAAAGGGTATCAGGGGTCAGATTCTTCTTTGGGGTTGATCCTCAAATTCTTGACCATAAATATCAGGGTTACAGCAAGGCGAGTGAGGAAGGGTCATGTGCGAATCCTGTTAGATTTCATCTGTATCTAAAAACTGGGTAGTTAACTCACCAAGGAATTTTTTATTTGCATTGATTTTTATTTTTAAAAACGCTGTGGCTGGGTGCAGTGGCTCATGCCTGTCATTCCAGCACTTTGGGAGGCGGAGGCAAGAGGATTGCCTGAGCTCAGGGGTTGGGGACAAGCCTGGGCAACTTGGCGAGAGACCTCGTCTCTACAATAAATGAAAAAATTGGCCAGGCATGGTGGCATAAACAAATAAAATAAAAATTTAAAAAACTTATGTGACACATGACATCCATGATATATTAACAAAACCAAAACCAAAACCAGTGCATTAAATTATGATTCACCTCGACTATGGACTTGTTAAGCACCCTTTAAGTTCTGTTCCCTAGAAGAGTCATCCTGGACCAGGGCCTGTTTGTTAGTGTTTATTCCAGGACAGGCCTGGACGGTTTTCAGGTCCTTGTGTAACTCAAGGGGGGCATCTCTCCACTCTTCTTTGAAGTCCATTCTCCTCTCTGTGAAATGAGAAGGTTGGACTCCATGGTATGGCTGGTCCTTGACAAAAAATGTGTCCTTAAAGGATAGTGCAGGTCAACGAGGGCTGGAGGAATTGTGATTAAGTGGCCCAGCCGCAGATCGAGGAACAGAAGTTTTCTAAATCTTTGTGTCTCCTAGTCATAGCCCACCCCCTAGGCTCCCTGTTTAATAAACAGCTTTACTGAGTCATATAATTCACACGCCATACAATTCACTCACTGAAAGCAACCGATGCCACGGTTTTTATTATACTCACAAAATTGGGCAACCATCAGCAAAATCCCTTTTTTTTTTTTTTTTTGAGTCAGAGTCTCATTCTGTCTCAACGTGCTGGGCTCAGGAAATCCTTCCACCTCAGCCTTCTACGCAGCTGGGAGTATGGACATGTACCACCACACCCAGCTAATTTTTTTTGCTTTATTGTAGAGATGAAGTCTTGCTATGTTGCCCAGCCTGGTCGGGAATCCCTGGGCTCAGGCAGTTCTTTTACCTCCGCTTCCCAAAGTACTGGGATTACAGGTGTGAACTGCCACACCTGGTCACTTTTAGAACAAGTTTTATAACATTTCTAGCACCTCAGAAGAAAACCCTGAACCCTCTCACTATCAACCTCCTATCCTCCATCCCCAGACTCTGGCAGCCAGGAACCTGCTTTCTGTCTCTATGGACTTGCGTATTCTGGACATTTCATATAGAAGGAATCATGCAACATGTGGCCTTGTGTGTCCAGCTTCTTTCATTTAGAAAGTTTTCATGGTTCGTCCTGTTGTAGCATCCATCTATACACCATTCTTTTTTAGGACTGAAGAATTGTCTGCTGCGTAGATACACATTTGCTTATCCATCAACACTTGGTGGACATCTGGGCTGCTTCTACCTGTTGGTTATTATGAGTGATATTGCTGTCAACATCACTCGTGTACAAGTAAGTTTTGGTGTGGTCATATGTATATTTCGCTTGGGTATGTATATACCTAGGAGCAGAATTGCTGGGTCACAGCGTGACTCTATTTCATTGTTTGAAGAACCCCAGGCTGCTTCCCATGGCAGCTGGGCCATTGTACATTCCCGAACCAGCAGTCTAGGAAGACTCCTCGCCTACCTTGGAACAGTTAGTTTCGCTGTTGAATCTTTTCCACCGCAGCCCCCAGCATGGAGGGAGAGTGGGTGGGGTTGCAGCTGATGGCTGCAGGGTGAGACAGGCCCTGTTGTCCGAGGAGAGAGCCCAGATACCTCTCCCCTGCTACTCGCTCTCTCTGTGTCTCAGTTTCCCCTCCTGTAAAATGGAAGTAACATAATTTACCTCCAGAAACAGAGGGCCCACTGCAGTATGAAAATAAATTTTAACAAACGGCTGGGTGCGGTGGCTGAAGCCTGTGTAATCCCAGCACTTTGGGAGGTCGAGGCGAGAGGATTGCCTGAAGCCCTGGAGTTCGAGACCAGCCTGGGTATTCTGGCGAGACCTCGTCTCTACAATTAAAAAAAAAAAAAAGCACACGCCTGTAGTTCCAGCTACCTGGAAGGCTGAGGCGGAAGGATGGCCTGAGCCCGCAGATGGAGGCTGCGGGGGCCGGGAGCGGCCACTGCACTCAGCCTGGGCGACAGAGTGAGACTCCAACTCAAAAAAAAAAAAAAAAAAAAGAATAAAAGGGAAAAAGACACAAAACCAACCAACAGCCGCTTCCCGTTTTTTTTTCCTTCTCGTTTTCCTTTTCCTCCTGTTTTTTGTGCCTTTCCCTTAGTCTCCATTCCTTCTCGCCATTCTTTTACCTCTTTCTGCTAACGAGGAGGCGCTCCAGGCTGATCCGGATTCTGCAGCCAGAGGCAGGTGAGGGCTGGGCACGACGCGCGTGGCCGGGGCAGGGAC